>NW_005841927.1:757044-771415 GCF_000455745.1 Alligator sinensis
CCCCCCCGACACAAGGGAGAGGGGAGGCGGGCCCGGCCCCGGGCGCCTCGCAACTCCGGCGGCGGATCCGGATCCGCGGAGCGGCGCCCTGCTCTGCTCTGCTCTGCCCTGCCCTGCCCTGCCCTGCCCGCCGCCGCCACAAAAGGCGGCTCAGCTCGGCTCGTCTCGGCTCCTTCCCTTGCCTCCCTTCCCTTCCCTCCCCTCCCCCCCCGCCGCGAAACCCGGCGCGGATCGGAGCGGACTGCGACGGGAATGCGCCGCTCCGAAAGAAAGTCTCTTTCTTCCCCAGCTCGGGCGGCCCCCGCGCGCGCGCTCGCTCGCTCGCTCGCAAGTGCCACCAGCTCTTAGGACATTAAAAACAACTTCAAAACACTGGGTTTTGGTGGGTTTTTTGGCAAGGGGTTTGTCCTGGGAAATGCTGTTTCCATCCACCCCCACTCTGGTTTCTGCTCCCTGCCCCCGGAGATGCTGCTCCCTGAGCTGCCCCCCACCACCACCACGCGCCTCGCTGGGCCCGTGCCACTTGCGGAGCCCCTAAGTCGGGACAACGAACCCCCCGCTGAAGACCTGCCGAAGGGGAGAGAGCGGGAGCAGGAGGCCCGTCAGCCCCACTCTGACCTCCCGAGGCCCCTTCCAGCCCTCGTTCCCCGTGGTGTTATACACATGTGTCCAGCGCACGGCCCTGGCAGGCACTGAGCAGGTCGAGGGGTGGTTTGGGGTCCCCTTACAACAGTCTTCTCTGCCCAGGCGAAGCCCCCCTGGAGCCAGAGGGCCCTGTCCCGAGTCCTGCAGCCCAAGTGCTGCGGTTGCGTGCCACGGGGCCGACAGTTCCCTCAACCATGCGTGTGATCCGAGACGATGATAAAATGAAACTAGATCAAAATAAAAGTGACTTTAGATCACCAAATCAAGTCTCCGGCATTAGGAAGTGGTAGTCTTCCTGATATCAGGGTTGATAACCCAGTTGACGAGACTTCCCCCGACTTCAAAAACGCTTGTTGGAAGGGGGAACTTTTCCCGAACAAACGCGATTGTACATACATGTCAAACGAGTTTGCTACAGGGGTTCCTGAACAAGGGGCGGGCTGGTGGGAACAGTCTTTCCCTTCTCCGGTGGCACGGGGGACAGAAGGCACCCACAGCAATTACCTGCCTCGGGTTTACCCAGGAAAGGGGTTTTTGGTGGCAATCCATAGCTAGCAAGCCACGGTTCACGTGACACAAAGCGCATCCAAATGAGCAGACCAGAGGCCCAAGAAGCAAGACGCAGATGAGAAGCTGAACAAGTGCTAGTACCGCCCATGCACGTGCAGTGGGTATCTGGGCGTCCAAGCCTATAAGAGAAGTGGCATTCACAGCCAAGCGTAGAATATATATTTTCTAACGACGTAGATGGGAGAATCGTGGACGCTAAAACCTAGACGGGATTCAGTCTGAAGGTGGAGGCAGGGATAGGGATTTGCACAAGTCAATGGGTAGCAAAATTCAGACTATATTCTAGAGCCACAAACTGCAGTGCAGGCTCCCTAACAAAAGCAGCTTTGCCGGTTTACAATAGACTGTTCAACACAGAGCAAATTCTGCCTCAGCAAATTGGCCTGGAGACAGACTCGGCCTCTCTTTTTTCCTAATATTTATTGTACGGGGATAATATGTAATGGTTGCTAACGTTAGTACTTGCATTAGAACAGCACCCAAAGGCCCCTCTCAGGACTGGCCTCCCAAGACGCTAGGAGCTACTAGTGAAATGCTGGGGGCTGCACAGCAGGCATCGGCTCCGCTTTGGAAAAAAATAACATCTTACAATCCCATCTCTATAATGTTCTCCAGGCACAAACTGGATCGGAGACTCTTTCACAAGATGTCCTCTGCCAATTGCCATAAAATCCTGAAGCAGTTTCTGAGCACCGAATTTAGGGCCGGACTTTTCTTGACAACAGGCAAGCACTGCTGTTGCTTTTTCTGGAGCGGAGAAAGATTTCAGAGATCTCCGGCTTCCCAATCCTTCCCCCCCATGTCCGTGTGCCCTGACACCACGCACGGAAACTCGTCCTCCAGCAGAGAACGGCAGGGCGTATTTCCGTAAGCTTGCTCCAGGAGTGTCGCCTCTGAAGCAGACCGCAGGGGAAAGGGAGACAGTACGTTCCCCAGTCGCTGAGCTGGCCTAGACTGAAAGAAGAGGCCTTCACATTTTACTGGGCACCGCGGCAGGCTTTAAACGTTGCTCAGAGGAAACAGTGACCTGAGCCCTCTTCGTAAAGAGGCATCCAACATCCGACCGAAGACCGAGGTCCAGACTGAGCCGGGGAGTCGACTCTCCCTCAGCAGACCACGTTACGGTCTCCACATGAAGGAGGCCTCGTGCTCTGTGCCAGCCCTGTGACAGGATGTAACGTCCACGGCCAGCAGACAGAGAGGATATTCTTTTTTCATCTCTTAAAATGACGCACTAGGAAAAACAGGATCGTGGAAGTTCTCTCGTTGAATCCCCAACTCTTTTGGTCCACACAATCCTGATTTCATTCTCCCCCACAAACCAGGCCGGAGGCTACCTCATTAAAAGAAGCCTTGCTTTTTTGACTGAATGCCTTCGAGTCTTTCAAAGGCAGAGCAGGCGTGAGGCTTCAGTCTAGTGGCTCCCATAGGCAGACAACGAGTATCTGCTCTCAGCTACTGTCTGCAGCGTCGCACTTTTGGAGCCTTCTCCAAAGAGCACCTTAGCTTGCTGTGAAGTGGAGAGTGAAAGGGGCTGTGGAAAACAGATTGGCCGGTCCATGCACACCCCCACGAAGGAGACGCTCCTTTTACCAAATGTTTCAGACAGCTGAAGCTGCTCTCAGAGCAAAGCCCTACCTCATTTTAGGACTCTTCCATGAGGCCCTGCCATTTTATTAACTAGCGAGATGCCTTGTGAGATCCTTACCGTCCTATTTGGAGAATAAAGGCCTTCTGGCAACCCTAACACCTGTGAATGTTTGTTTTTTATCAGCTTCATGGTCTAGCCTCGTGACTGTGCCCCTTCCAGCCAAAGAGACCTGGGCAAGGCTTTGCTGAAACGTGCTAAAACTCCTCCTTTATTGAACCGAGGTCTCGTCGAGAGACTCTTCTCCCCCCCGCTCCCCAAGCGGTCTGCAATAGCAAGGCCAGGTCCTCAGTAGAAATGCACAACTCAAGAGCTCTTGGTTCAGAGATGAGACTTTTTATGAGACCAGCTGAGAAATTGCAAAAAATATATAATTTTTTATTGCAGTTTTTCACTTGGTCTAATAAAAGGTCTCATCTCTGAGCCAAGAGTTCTAGGTTTTTGCATTTCTTTTTGTCTCAGACCAACACGGCTACCACATACATCCCTGAAACATGGAAGGCCCTAGGTAGTTCACTTAGTAAGATGCCACAGGATGAAAGTCTCACTCGGGTCTCTCACATGGCAATGAAGGCCACTGCCGCTAGGTTGGCTCCTACTGAGCGGAATCTCCTTCATGAAGGTGGCCCTGCCATTTAACCTGGCACCACGGCAGATTAGGAAACCTGGGATAGATTAGACTACTGGAAACAGGAGTAGAGTCTCCCTCCTCAAAGAGGCTCTTGCCAACTGTGTGATGGCAAATATGGACTGAATCGTTGACATGGAAACGGGACTAAAGTCTCTCTCTCTCTCTCTCTCTCTCGCTCACACACACACCTGCACGCACAGCAGAGTTCTTATCATTATCCCTGGCCCCCTTAACCAGGCTACAAACGTGGACTGGATTCATACTGTAGGAACTGGAGAGAGTTTCTGTAATAAAGCACGAACCACTTCTTGCAAACAAGAATAAAAATGCTGAGCAGAAAGGTTCAGACTTGGGAATAAGGATGCTCTTCCATTTTACTGAGCTGCACAAGCTACTGCGAGAGTAGATTGGACCCAAGAAGAGACCAATCTATTATAATTCATAGAGCACATTGCAAAATATGGACTGGAGCGATGGAGGCTTAGCTGCAGTACATGACAGTAGCTATGGAGTTGCTGAGCAGTTTCTACCCACCCCACCTCAAAAAAAAAAAAAAGTTTTCTGTAAATCTCCTGACGTGTGTCGGCCCCTACACTCTCCACTATTTTCAATGCTCTCATGCTTAGGAGAAGCAGCTCATATTGCTCCTTTGTAGAAGCTAAACATTAATATTATTTCTGAATTATTTATTTGCTGACTGTTTTTAATCTACTGCTCACTGTACAAGGCGATGTTTATTTGAAAGTAATATCGAGGTCTGGTGTTATTCCCTCCCAAGCACTGCCACAATGGCAAAGGGGCACACAGTAAGAGATCTCCACAGTGAAAACTGAAGTGGAGTTTGAGCTAAGGTAACTCTGTCAGTCTACTGAACATACATAGCTGCAAAGTTCAAAGGCTGGAGTGGATTTTCAACTGGATTTGCTAGGTCTTCAAAACCAAGCGAGAACGTAGGTACCGTACTAAACTAAGGTTTCCGACACGCTTGGAAAATCTAACGTTAACATTTGAGTAACATTTGACAGTGAGCTGAAAAACTTTGGGATGCATATTGAGAGAGGAAAGTGGACTCAACTCTGACTCAAGGAAATCCATTATTTTAGC
Source organism: Alligator sinensis (assembly GCF_000455745.1). Classification (NCBI taxonomy): domain Eukaryota; kingdom Metazoa; phylum Chordata; order Crocodylia; family Alligatoridae; genus Alligator; species Alligator sinensis. The sequence continues at coordinate 761,643 of NW_005841927.1, forward strand.
AGCCCTCGCCAGGAGCTGTAAAATCTGAACTGGAGCTTTTGGCGTGGAGTGGAACCGCGCCTTGCAACACACTCAGCAGATCTTTTCCGTGCCATGCACCTCTCAACCTGCTGGGTCTCAAAAACGGAAGGGAAGTACAAAGTGGAACAGAACAAATCATAGCTTTAAGCAACGTGGGATTCATTTATTCAACTGAAACAACCCCCTTCCATGCCCTCTCTTTCAGTATGACTCTCTTTCGAATGGCCCAAGCGAGATAACAACAACTTTTTGTACGCCTGGACGTTGGAGAGAGACTCATTTCAGCCTAAAGCGAGGGTTAATCGAGTGGGGTGGCTGTCTGAATTCAACATTAGGAGTAAAATCGAGTGGAATTGCGAATGTGTCCTTCTAGCCCAGAGATCAGCTGCAGCTGGACCAAAATCTAGAAAGCAAGGAATAATGAGAGGCGAGCAAGGGACAAGTGCAGCTATTTAATGCACACTTATGTGCATGCAAACAAACTGAGACCACAGATACCAGTCTTGCTGATGCCGAGTATTCTTTTAGAGAAGGAAGAGAGAATCTATTAAAAACAAAAAAAACCCTGGACTGGAGTTGTTGAAAAGCACCGCACTGGATCAGGAACAGAAATGTCTCATCCGTGCTGAGCTCCACCGGAGGGTTGGAGCCCTCCTAGTTGACATGCACAGAAAATGTAATGCACTAAAAACCCACTCTTGGAGTGAAAAACGCCCTTTGAAACAGCAACAGGGAGAAACACATGCTCTGGGCCTGGGTTTTCCTATTTAAGCAAAACTCTTGTGGGATTGCAAGTACTTAGAACTGGGATTTCTGCCTCCCCAACACCGAGGAGATCACAAATGAGTTAGCCGTGGTACAGAAAGCTACTGACTACGCACAAGTCTGCTCATCTGTGTTTCTTCCACCCCAGCTGATGTCCTCCTTTTTCAGTGGGGTGGAAAAAACATTAACCCCAGTGACATTTGCTACTTCCAAAGTGTGTTTTAAGGTAAGTTTGAGTTTGAGACTCATGATGGGAGCAGGGGATTTGCCAGAAGGAAAGGCAGGCACTCAGAAAGAGGGTTTTTCACCCTTTCATACAGCTCTAGCACTGCCATTTTACTGAGATAGGGAGGGAGAGAAGAGGGAGAGAGCGACAGACAGCGCTTGCTATGAAGTTTCTCACGGCAATTCTGGAATGGATCTGGAATGGAGCCTTTTGTTTAAAGGCAAGTTCGTTAAGACACAGAAAGCAAAAAGAGTTGAAAAAGAAAAAGGAGGGAAGAAAGCGGATAGCTGATAGCAGCTGCAGATTATATTGGACTGAAACAACTAAAAATCAGAGTTTTGCCCGATCCCCTGCACTTCCTAGACCATTTATAGAAAAAGTTAGTGTGTGTAGCCTCAGGCACAAATCCCTTATTAAGCACATGAGCATGAGAGACTCAAGGAAAAACATTAGCATACAGGAAGTGGAATTTTCCCAGGGGTTCACATCCTTTCGTGTGCTACTTGCCAAGCCTCTACCCACTTGCCCAGAGAAGAGTGCCTCCTGCAGACATCTGAAAAAGTGGCCTCAAAAAGAAAAGCGAGAACAAGCTCTAGCAGATCGATCACCCCCAGCTGAACGAGCTCAGCCTCACGAGGCAGCGTGTCACCCACAAAACACTACAGCAAGATCTAGCACGTCCCCACACGATCGCTTCATTTCCTGAAATGTAATATGAAGATTCAGATTCAGATGCGCGGGGGGTTGGGCTGCCCTGATTCCCTTCTCCCGAGGTAGTTGGAAGCACTGTGCACAGAATAAGTGGTCATGGCTCCACCCTTTGAATGTGATAAAGAAAAGAAGACAATGGGGGGAGAGGAAATCACACACACGCACTTAATGCTCGTGCACAGGACATACCCATACCATTTACTGTGATCGCATAAACATTTACTACTGCATCCCAGTAAATAGCCAATTCTTCAGGCAGGCACATTTAGACACTACAACAGTAAAACTTATCTTTAAAAACCCTCAAAAGGCTGAAAAATATCACTTAAGGGGGGGTGTGGGGGGGATCTATTAAAAGTAGAGCACAACTGTACTCAGTTTATGATGAGCGCCTCAGGGGCCAAGCAGGAAATTGCCTAGTAAGGGTGGTCTTTCGCCGACTTTTCACTCTAAATTGATCATTTCAATGCTATGTCACTTGAACCAAAGAGAAATAAGAGATTTTCTAAGCTTTCAGCTAATACCGGTGAAAACAATTGGCCTGGTTTGAGACTAAAGTAACAAGACTAATGTATGAAATGATCTGGATTGCCACACTGACAGTAAGCGCAACAAGAAACCACGTGGGGCATCCGAGTTAAGGATTTAAACCTGCTTTTCCATTCTGGCCATCAGAAGCTGAAAGCCCTGGGAGGGAGGGAATGCTTTGTAGTGCTCAGAAGCGACCTCTCTGGCAGTTTCAGGAGTGAAGCCCAAAGTCCTGAACTGAAGGGGCAGGGCAGATGCTGCACTACAAAGGCTTCTAGGTCGGGTAATACAAAGCAGAAGTGGCAGGAGAAAAATCATGAAAGAAATGCGATTGGCCGTTGAGAATTATTCTGCGCTGTGTAATTAGGAGTCACACCTACACGGTTTGGAACTTGTGATAAAATGGCTATTTTAACGTGTGCATAATCATAAGGATACTCTGCAGGGTGTACAATTACAGTGTCATATGCAGGGTTTTCAGATGCTGGAGACATCTAGCGCCAGATTTTCAAAAGACCACACTGCCCAGCATGCTGAGTGAGTTCTTCGGAGAAAATCTGATTACTTCTTTTGGCGTGTAGATGGAAACAGCTCTCTTGGAAATCTGTCCCCAGACTTCAACCTTACAATCATACTGAGGCATGTATGCTGATGATGCCTCTGCTCACAAACTGTGAACTGTACTGATATAACTGTACAATCCTTTTCAAATATAATTTATAATCTACTTCAGTTTATCTAAAAACTACAAATGAGCATTAAACATTACTAAAATGACTTGAGTTAAGGGGTGTAGGTTGTAGCCATGTTGGTCTGAGGCCATAGGCAGACAAAGTACTTCGGGTAAATTTGATTTGTTTTATTAGACCAACTCAAATAGATGGAAAAATTCTTCTTAGCAAGCTTTTTGAGCAAAGGGAGCATTCAATAACTACAATTAAGTCCCATCCTTTCATTTAGGCTATTTAATAGAATTGTGTTACTGTTGGGGACCTCTAGCAAGGCCTGTTTCAAGTTTGATAGGAAGATGTCACAGGGCATCATTTAGGACTTTTCATTCTCTGTCACTGTTTTATGTTTGCAAGACTGTTGTTATTGTGAGATTACTATCTTGGCTGCTCATAAGCCAAAAAAAAAGCCTCTTTTTCCTCGCATTTAGTTCTTCTGCTCTAAAACAGAGTAAGTTATGCTCCATTTCTGACATCACATATGTCAGCGCAAGGACAGATGTGATGTCAAAGACAAAACTTATGAGTTGTTGACATGACCAGGAAAAGAGCCTTAGAGCTTGCACACATTAACTAACATGTCAGTTCAAATGAAAGGATTATTGCATTTTATTGTTGCTGCTGTTGTTTAAAAATCGTTTCCACTTTAGGGATAAACGCACATACAGAAGCCTGCCTGCAGGAGAGGCTTTTTCTTCTTCTTCTTCTTCTTCTTCTTCTTTTTTTTTTTTTTAAACAGAGCCCAGATGCTGGTCAGGATTAAGGTTACACCAAACACATTCTACATTGCCATTTTCCAAACAGAATAAAGCAGATGGAAAACATGGACATGGAGCATCAGGACTGGAGTATTACTGAGAACTGCAAACCCTGCATCAGTGCTCCAGGAAGGAGAGCTTGGATTGAAGGAGAGGCAGAAATAAACCAGGCACACCAACTTTACATATCAAATTCCCTGTATTTATGGTATTATAACTTTTAAATCCCACTTTCAAAAGGTAGGAGATTCAGCCCCAACAATTCAACGTTCTCATAGGGTTCAGTCCTAGAAGGTCCCTAAACCAACAAAACATTGAAGTACAAGCTTAATTTTAAACATGAGAATTCTCAGGGATTGTATCTGCACTCTGAATGCTTAAATTAGGCACTGGCTTTGTTGGACTGGGGTCAACACACTCAGCATTTTGCATAATACATGTAAGTTCCCAGTTTGGAGGAGAATTTAAAATCTATGCATTCATTCACAGACAGAAATATAGTGTGATCAAGCGAGCCAGAGGGAGAGAAAAAGTCACTAAATGGAGGTTAATTATATCCACAGTTAGAATTTGTACACTGCAAAAAAAAAAACAATTTTGCACTTTTATTCCAGTATCCTATACAGGATTCCACTATATTCATGTCCAGTTAGAGCAGAATGCACAGTAACAACAAATTCATTGCAGCCTCTGCGCTGTGAAAAGTGCTTACAAATCTGGCTTTGGAAAGGAGGATGTTTGTTTGCTTTTTTAAAAGATAATTCCAAAATACTTCCTAAAAAAGGAAGAACACACTAAAGTAAACCTAAATACCTATAATTGAGTCAACTGTCAAACATCTCTGTAGATAATGTTTCTTGCTTCCAAGACAAAACGGAAGGAACAAGCATTGCTCAACCGTTTAATACAACAAAAGTTGAGATTTGATGTATTCCAAAACAGTAAAACCAAAGGCATAGATCAGCCTTGGACAACAGTCAACAAAAAGGAACCTGATAGGGAACCTGCTTTCCCCGCAGTAATGTTTACAATTTAAACATTTTTTATGCATCCATACAGAAGTATTTACAAATCTTGATCCTATAATTTAATCCACATGGGTGGACCCTTATATCTCACTGAAGTTACAGGGACCCTGCATGGGAACAAGGGTCCATATGCAGGGATCTCATGGTAGCACACAGTGCCTAAAAATAAGGCCAGTTTCAAAGTTAGGCCCTTAACTTCATAGTTAGGCACCTAAAAGATGCTTGAGTCTCAAAAAAATGCCAAACACCTTGAGCGCCAGCTGACTTTGCTGGGACTCCTGGAGGTCAGCATGGCTGAAGATGAGGCCTTTCTTGGTGAGGTGTCTAAATATTAATTTTAGAAGCATAACTACAAACACTTGGCAGAATTGCTTCCCTGAAGGTACTGACAATATTGCAGACACCTGCAGCAAAACAATGATAGGAGTCAGAAATGTTAGGTTTTCAGCAAAAGCAGAACTGCATGCTTTGGATGTATTAAATAAATAGATTAAAGAATCGATTAAAATATGAAATGATTCTATCATTGTTGTGCCTGCGCCTTGAATGCTGCTATATGATCCCTAAAATTCAAGGTTGTCACATCGGCCTAATTATAGTCAACAGAAATCCTCCACATCTCCGGTATTATCCTGAGCTGTACAAATTATCATGATAAAGAATGCTTTGCCATTTGGTTTTGGTTTTTTAATTCCAGTGGGCTGAGCCATTGCAAATGGAATGATTATGCCAAATCAAAATATGATGTATTCTGTGTTGAAGCGCTAGAGTGTGATATTTACACCCGTGTTCTGGGGATTTCAGAGTTAGCGGCCTACAAAGGATCCAGAAACTACACCTACTTTCTTCCCATACTCCTTTTCTTTCTCTTAATATGAAATCACATTGTTTTTGAGACATAGGCAGACTTCATTTTTCCTTTCTGAGGCGTGTGATCACCCTTTCCTTCCAAGGTCACAACATCTCTCTCTCTCTCTTTTGCAAGAAAAGTGAGAGTAATTAGTAAATCAATCCTATAATGGGTTTGGCACAAACAACTCAGAATCCTTTCCCAAATATCCTCAAACACAGAAAACATTTCTTTGCCCCCCAGATTTCTCCAAGGCAATTCACTGCTACACTCCCTGTAAGCCATTTTTATACATGGGGTCAGTGTTAAAGACACCACACAGCAGCATGTTTTCTAGTGGAGTCTTGCAACAGCTGTATCTGAGATGACCCCATTCAGACACCAGCAACTCAGAAAGCATGAGTCAGTACATTTACTTATGATAAACTCAAGCATTTACACGCACACACGCACGAACGCACACTGTACATGCATAAGCCATTTATACACATACACACAGTTTTAACATTTAAATGAATGGTGTATATTTTGACAAAATTACAATTACATAAATTTCAACCCCCCTAATATTTTAAAATCAGTTGTTTTTGTTTCTTACATGCTAGGACCAATATTAATGATTCTTGCTTTCCACCAGCATAGTTAATGCCATCACTGAGAGTATCAATTAATATCAATCTGGACCTCCCTATTCCCTCCCTTCTTATTGACTATATTTGCTTGTTATACTCTGTTTATTCTTAGACTGAATTCTTCAGGACAGAGACATACCATATATTTGATATATTCTGGAAAGTATCTTGCATACTTTAGATGCTGTATAGACAAACAAGTAATAGTAGCAAATAATGAGGAAAGCATCTCCTTAGATGTCAGTGATCACCTGTTGCACAGGGTCCTAGTGATGAACAGTTAGCTATCAACAGTTACAAAAAATAACAAAACTCTGAATTCATCTGTTGTCAGGTAACAAGCTTTCCAGTAAATCCCTTCAAAAGAGGACTTCATAGCGGATCAAAATTGAACAACGCCGTTTGCTTTTTGTAGAAATCTTTTTCACAGATAGCTTTGATAATTAGCTAATAGGGTCTGAACATGTTTGTAAAATGTGCAGAGTTAAGAGATCTGAGGTATGATAAACAGAAAAAGTTCCTCCTTCTCTAATAACTACAACAGGGCAAAAACCATTCTGGAGCCAGAGGAAGGAATAATCTCATGGTTACGGCACAGGTGCTAGTCACACACATACATGTCAGACACCAGAGACCTGACTTCCAGAAGTGCTGAAGTCTCAAAACTGCAACGGAAATCAACAGGAATTATATTATGTCATATACGATTACATTAATTTGCTCCATGGTCTGAAAAAATTAGTCTTTACACTTTTCAAATTAGGCACCACAAGGGGAAAAAAATAGACATTTGTTAATTTTCCACTTAACTGTTTCGCTTCCCACCTTTAAAATGGGAATATAAAGCCTCACAGACGTGTTGTGCAGTCAAATCATTGATATTAGAAAAGTAGTCAGATGCTGGAATAATAAGCACCAAAGAACAGTTCAGGGGGAAATCAATAATTCTGTAGTCACTGCAGAGTTTGCATGACACACAATTCGTAGCATCTGACAAAACAGGCAGTTGCTAAAGTCTATGCGTTTTAACACAAGTTAGTGTCTAATAAGGTGCCACCCTGCCTTACCTGCTTCCTAACAAATACAATGTGACCCAACACTGAATAAGGAAGATAACATTAGCTGCTTAATAACTATCCATTGCTTGAATGAGGAAGGGTCTTACGAAGAAATGACATAGCTTTTAATTATGTACTGCATATGCAAAAAAGGGACTGCATGAAGATTGTTAGGGTCAAGACTGAAAATTCCTCGTTCAAGTAAGCAGAGCGCACTGCTCAATTCCCTGCTAACTTCATCCAGGTCACAAGAGTGTAAGGAAGCATGAAATATGGAGAGTGAATAGCTTGTAGGCTGACCTGGCTCTGGAATACCAGCAAGCTCAGCAAATTCTCTGTGTCAGACGGTACTTGGAGAATTGAGCAGGAATCCTTGGTCCAAACCCCTGCACACATGCAGTGTCATGGCAGCAGCCTGCACTTCCATACAGAACTGCTGGAAGAAGAAGCTGGTTCTTGGGTCAGGTTTTCCAAACCATCTCATAGCAAGCAAAATATCAGGACTCCTCAAGATGATCATATAGATACATGATAGTAAAGATTGATGATAATAAAGATTCACACCATCATATGTTGAACTTGGGGCCAGCAGGATACACAGGGTTGGGAGAGAGGAAGAAGATCAATCTAGTTTAAAGAGCAAACTTTTCAACAGGACAAGCTTCTCACTAGGTCTTTTTCACTTACTGTTCAGAACTGTTCCTTAAATATTTAAAGTGACCATTTTTGATTTAGAGACAATCTAGTAAGAAAAAAGGTACATCGTTGTCGTGTTACATACCCTTCTCCTGTGAAAAAGAGTGGAATGTCCTCAAGAGCCCATTTCTCTCATGTTAAGAAACACTAGGGGAAACATTGCCTGCAGATGCAGGCTGCAGAATGAGATTTCCATAGAGACGAGACCAGGAGAAGGGTAAAGAACTAGTTGCTATCAAAATAAAGACATAGACCAGTGCATGAACAGGATAAAAAAGCAGGCAACACCCCTGTTCTCAGCTCTCAGTGAAGGGGTTTGAGCTGATGTGAACAGTCTGTGTTCATGCACCAAGGCCCCCACTCAGTTCTGTTTGCAACCCAGAGCAAGCAGTCCACAGGCTCTTATCCTGCTAGCTGTAGTAGGATCCCAAATCAAAATACAAGTTCACCCAGGGCGCCATTTTCCCTAAGGCCAGCTCTAATTTGTGGAGTAGCAATTACCTATTATACTAATTCATGACTTGGAGAAACAAAAAAAAAAGTTTATATTTGCATATTCTGTATTTAAACACTGTTCTTCCCATAGACATTATCAGAATTCCTAGCTTTTCAGAATTTCACTTTTATCCATATCATCTGCTCAAGAAAATCTGTCTGCTGTCACTGCACTGTCTTCAGACCTTTCCTTCTTGTTCTACCTGCTACTTCCAAATACCAACTGCCATCTTGATTCTCTCTAATTTTTAAAGGGTATCAGCAAAATCATTCTGTTCAGAGTTTGAATAGCAATAGACAGGGGAAAATTATCACTTTTGTTGCTAAACTCTTAAAACTCTTATACCATAGCTCCATTTTCTCCCAGCTGCAAGAAAAAGTGTCACCCCGATTTAATGTTAATACTTTTACAAAACGTAGAAGTTCTTGAACAAGACATGAATCACTGCTTTTTACAGAGGTGGCCAAAATTCCTAATCCTCCCAGCCGCAGACCAAAATCTTGTCATGAGTAAGAGCTGCCGAACGCAACTTTGGAGATGCACATGCCCCTGCATCGATGATCTCTGCACAGAACTCGGCTCAAATAATAACTTGCGGATTGACTTGGAATAAATAAAAACTGAACAAAAATTAAAACAGAGAAAACAACAAACCAGCAAAGAGAAAGCAACAGAACATATTAATTTCACTATTTCTCTTTCTTCACATTTCAATTGCTTCACATTTCAAACCATGTGGCACCCACAAGGACAGCCCAGCCTGAAGAAAGAGAGCATTGGGAACCTGAAAGCCATGGGGAGGCCAGCACTACGACACAGGTAAGAAACGAGAAGGTAAGAAACAAAGGGCCCCTTGGGACTCGGAGCGGGGGGCGCAGCAAAGGCACCAGTCGCAGGGCTCAAGTGCCTATATACTAATGCTAGGAGTATGGGGAAAAAGCAGGATGAACTAGCGCTCCTGCTTGCACTAAACACCTATGACTTAGTGGGGCTAACGGAAACCTGGTGGGATTCATCCCACGACTGGACAGTACATATTGAGGGCTATAGATTGTACAGAAAGGACGGGGTGGGGAAGAAAGGGGGAGGGGTTGCGCTCTATATCAGTGAGCAATATACATCAACCCTCATCAAGACGGAATCCAAGGATGAGGAAGTAGAAGGATTGTGGGTTAGGCTACATGGGAGGCAAGGAGAAAGGGAGTTGGTGGTAGGGGTCTGCTACAGACCCCCACATCAAGGGGAAGAAAGAGATGCGGGGCTCCTGAGGCAGCTC
>NW_005841927.1:773469-787135 GCF_000455745.1 Alligator sinensis
GGTGAGGTTTTATTCACCAAGGCGCCCCCGGGGGTTACAAGAAATAATGGCCACAAGCTAGCAGAGAGCAGATTTAGATTGGACATTAGGAAGAACTTCTTCACAGTTCGAGTGGCCAAGGTCTGGAACGGGCTCCCAAGGGAGGTGGTGCTCTCCCCTACCCTGGGGGTCTTCAAGAGGAGGTTAGATGAGTATCTAGCTGGGGTCATCTAGACCCAGCACTCTTTCCTGCTTATGCAGGGGGTCAGACTCGATGATCTATTGGGGTCCCTTCCGACCCTAACATCTATGAATCTATGGAGCCATGGTTTGGTCATCCCTGGCATACTGCAACCTCCATCCCTTACTAAAAATGACTATTAGTTGCCAGTTTCTCCTCTGCATCCTCTTCCAAAGGTTCTTACACCCATTTGGAGGTTTTCCAAATGTAACGTATTTGTGATCTCCACAGAGCCACTTCTTCTTTTCCAAACATGGCATTTTCAGTAGAGCTCCTAGAAGCCAAGAGTCCAAACACCAGTTCTATTTAAAATCCCTCTTTCAGTTGGCTTTGTGCTCAAGAGTCCAAATGACAGCTCTAGTTCTGCTGTTTCTCCCGATATTCCAGCAAACCTTTTCAACAAGTTCTTGTGCAGCCTTCATTCAGTGCTCTAATGCATCCTGTGTTTTAGAGTTTGATTGCTTGATTTCCATATAAAACTGTTTCTCATTTGCTTGCCAGTTCTCATGCGTCCTTACTGCTAATACTAGCCTGGAAGGATGAAATGGAGTCAGACTAGGCTTTCATTTCCCAATATCGAGTTCCCTTTGCCTTTGCTACATATTCTTCAAGTACTAAATGAGATAGGCAACCTTTATCCCAGTTTGTTTAAATCCTATGAAACTTTGTAACTATAGGATGATTCTGCAAGACAGTGAGAATCATGTTTCTCAATCCCTGTCATTTTTTCTGTTTACGAGTTCTTAGTATTCTCAAATGAATCTTAATCGTATTAATCTTGTTTTTCTTCAGTAGTATGTACATAACTCAATGGCTGCAGTTCATTCATGTTCTTCTACATTTTTCCCATTCTAACTTTACATTTATTTTACAGATTTTCTCAATGGGCAACTAAGCAGTTACTTCTGCTTGGCCCTACATTTGTTTCTGAAAATTTTTCGCGGTCCTTTATGCCCTCCTTTAAGTCCCTTTCTGTATCTTTTTGAAGTTGCAATTGTTACTCCTTACATATTTTTACCTTCTCCTCAGCATTCCTGAACACTTATTCTCTCAACATTAGACTATACGTACAAGAGATCTGCCTCCATATAATTTCTCTGGTAGACTAGACTAGTGTTCTTAACAGGAAACAATTATATCTTTTTGCCAGCTTCAATCATCTACTGCTCAGACATGTAACATTTCTTTCCATCTGTTTCAATTCATCCCTAAATTATCCTATCTGCTTGTACCAGATTACCTTGCGTTTTCACTGTGATGATAATCTATCTGTACATTTGTCTAGCCCATATTAACTAGTTGAGGACTAAGACCTATATGCTATTATCCCATCCTGCCAAATATACCAAGGCATAACTAAACAACGATGACATGGAAACCTTTATTGCAGCTATAGCGCAGGCTCAAATCTATTCACCATACTCTTGCTCCAAACCATTGTCATGAAAGACGAATTTTTTTCAGGGGAAAAAATAATTGTTATATTTAAACAAAAGATCAGGAAGCAATTAATGTAGAAATAAATCATTCACTTACTTTTTTTAATGAATTTCACAATTCTTTTTCTTTCTCTGTTCTTCCTTTCTGTTTGATTTCTTTGGTTGGTTTCTTCTTCTTTCACAACTTTACCCCAAATCCTTTTAAGTTGCCTTTATTGCCTGCTCCCTGCCCCTCTCCCGAGAGAAAGTCTGCTATTGCTTCTATTGTTTCCACAATAGCAACCACCTAGCCACCACAGTACTTTCTAGTCCCAACCATTCTGTCCCTCTACCCATTAAAAGATGATACCCAAAACTTTCCCAGTTGTGTGAGTAGAAGCGGTGGGACAGATCATATCCTTACATATATCTTCAAGTATATTGCATATATACACAACTTTCTTTTAATCTGAATTGCTGGAAGTCTTAGGTCACAATAAGTAATCCTCCTGGAAGCAGGAGCAATTCCCTTTTGTAGCGAGTTTGTTTGCTTTAAGGCTTGTGTGGATACCTGCCTTACTATATTCATCTTCTGACTGCCCATTATAAACTGCATTGCTTCACATCAGAATCAACCAGTCTCCATACTGTCAGCCTACTGCAGATGTGCTATAGCAGTCCCCACCCCCGTATTTCTATATGGACATCTAAATAGCCTAAATAGATTTGATGATCCTCCTCACAGAGCTGTATGTTCAGTCCTACAGGAAGAAGAGTCACTAAGGTGCGGTCATCTACAATAGGGGTGGCCAACCCCCAGCCCAAGTGCCACAAGTGAAACCGTGTGTGTGCGACACATGGCAAATTGGGGAGGGGACAGACATCACGGCAGGAAATAGGCCAGGAAGCAGCAAGAGGAGCAGGCAGGGGATGGAGCCGCGGAGCAAAGTCGTAGCATTCCTAATGAAAAAGTTGCCCCCACTGATCTACAAGATGCTGTCAGGAAAAAAAAACATAAGGCAAGAGGGCACTTCTACTACAGAGCCAAGCAAAAGAGCTTCAGGGGAAATGCATGAAGAGAAGGGACCAGGACAGAACTGCCAGCCATACTACGAGGAGCCGTACTGAAGTTTTGCATATAAAGGCCACCACTAAACCATAGAATGAGATGGTGGGCAACTGCCCACCAAGCATTTCAGACAGCAAAGGCCCAGGACCCATCCAAAACTACCTTGAACCATGCATATGCCATGTAAATTCGCAGTCACCATCAGGACAGCCACAAACCATATTACACAAGAACCCAATATAGAAAGTCATACTGAAACCATTGTAGAGAAGAGCTCCACCAGCAGCCAAACTGACAATGCTGTGGGAGGGTGCTCTGCTAGTTTTCTTCACTTTATTACAATCAGAGCGCACAGGAGGATTTAAACTACTTCTTCCAGGTATTGGCTATCTGTCTCCCTAAAAACAGGGAGGTCTTTTGGGTAGACCTAAAAACCTCTGTCCAACTGACTAGCATTTAACCCCCTTCACTTCCTAAGCTCAGTCAAAGTAACATCTACACTGGAAAATGCAAAGCTTTGAAGTAATATTTTTCTGTTGTATAAAATCCTACACCCAGGTCATATTTGCCACTTTGGTACCCCCACTTTAAGATCCTGCTTACTGTCCCTTGCCATCCACTCATTAGAGCCCCACTCATCCTCCTGCTCAAAATGTTACCCCATACAGGCTCAAGAATCAGTTGTTTGGCAAGTATATATAAAATGGGGAGTGATTGGCTAGATGGCATTACTGCAGAAAACAAGATCTGGGGATTATATTGGACCACCACCTGGATGCAAGTCAACAATGTGATGCTACTGCAATAAAAGGTAAATCTCATTCTAGGCTATATTAACAGCAGGTAATTATTCCACTCTACTAGGTGACCATGAGGTCTCAGCTGGAGAAGTGTGTCCAGTTCTAGGTATTTAAAAAAGATATAGGCAAACCCAAGAGCATGCAGAGGTGAGCAAAAGGAAGCCTAGAAAACACGATCTATAGGAAAAGGTTGAAGGAATGGGCTTGTTTAGTCTAGAAAAGAGAACAGTGAGGGGGTACAAAATGTTTCACAAGGTTGTTATAAATACGACAATGACAGGTTATTTTGCATGTTCACTGAGGATAGCACAAGTAGTAATTGAGTTAATTTGGAGAGAAAAAAAAAGATTTATGTTGTATATCAGGAAAGTTTTCTAACTATAAAGACTGTTGGGCTTTGGACCAGGTTACCTAGGAAGGATGTGGAATCCTCTTCATGGGCTGTTTTTAAGAACAGGTTAGATAAACACCTATCAGGGACAAGCCAGATGTACTTATCCTGCCTCAGATTAAATGACTTCTTGGGGTCCTGTCCAGCCCTATATTCTGTTGTTATTGTTACAGCAGATAAAAAAAAGAGAAATCACTAGAAAGATACACGGACTCGCAGTTTCGTTTATGCACATAGCTTCTAGTAAAGTTGAGATTTAATTCGATAAATGGTTCAAGTCAGGTTATAAAACACATTTCATACTGCATAGAGAGTTTAAAGGATGATAAGGCATTCGACTTCAGAACAATTATTGTGGGATCCTATCAGTTGCACAGTGTATTTATGCTGATTTCAAGGTGTCCTGAAAAAAAGACTTAAGGCCAGGACAGTGGTTGACTTGGGTGCGCACATTCAAATCAAAGCGGTTCCCTTAGTTCTGTTCACATTGCTAACGTTTCCCTTCCACTCCAGGGCTAGCTGGGGAAACACTGTTCTAATACTATCCTAGTTTGCCCATTGCCTTATTGAAGAAGGGTTTTTTTTCCATATATCATGAGGACTCACCACAGGTTACATCTTGAAACATAAAGGACAGCCTGCAAGGGCACACATGCAATTACTAGCCTGCCTTCCACCCACCTAAAACCAGCCCAATTACCCAGAGTGTAGTATAGGCTGCAGAGGGCCTATACTAGAGGGAAATAATTTGGAAAACACTGTATCCTCTTGAAAGGAATGGGCAGAGAAAATGGGACTACCATTCTACAAGTGTGAGCAAGGGAGAAATCCACGCTTGCATCAGACTGTTTACACCAACTGACATGACCATGGTGCTCAGCAGTTTGTCTTCCACGACGCCAGACAGCAGTTTGAACAGGGCGTTGACAAAATGAAAGTGTGCCAGGAGAGAAATCACAGAAGTCTGTTAGTTTGACCCACAGTCTCAAAAGTCCTCTGGATTTCCAGCAATGCGCCATGAAAATCATAAAGCATAAAGCCGAGCAGCATAACACTGCTCCATGAAATATCTACTGAAAGCTTAAAAGAGAACACAGAACGAAAGAAGAGAGAACAGTTAAGGGAGGTTAGGCTAGTGGAGAGAGAAAGACCTCGAGTGTTCAGGATAGCTGACAGACTGAGAACAGTGTGCAACATAACATGGATACAGAATGAATGGAGAAAGCCAGAAAATAGAGTCAAGGATAAAGGAATATCAGAGAGTACAAACTGCAAGAATAAAAGTGCTCATACTGATGCAAGCAGTAATCAGATAGGTGCATGTGTTAGTGAGGCGACTATAGCCTAAACCCAATTCAGCTAAGAAACTGAACCTAGACAAAGACAAAAAAACCCCCATGTTTAAACACTAAGGCAAGCAGCTTGGGCAGCAAAAATGAAGGAACTAGAACCACTGTTGCAGGATATGAAACTAGATATTATAAGGATTATAGAGACATGGTAAACAGCAATCATGACTAGAACACAGGTATTAAAGGGTATGAGCTAAAGGGTATGAGCTATTCAGGATAAGTAGAAACAAAGTAAAGGTGATGGAACAGTACTGTGTGTTAATGACGCAGCAGACCATAAAGAAATCAAATGTGATAAAACAGATAAAGTAGAATCAGTCTGGGTCAAAATTACTTTGGAGAAGTGTTGTAATAGAAGTTCTAGCAGAGCAGTGCCAAGAGTGTGCTATTGATCCTTACACTTGGTTATGAATATAGGGATCTCTTTAATATTAGAGAGAGAACTATTACTGGGAACCCTGTAAAAATCATGCAAAATATTATCTTTCCAGATATTGATTAGGGAAAATATTTTGAAAATAATAATCATAGGCCCCAAATATTCCTAGATGTGAGGACCAACAAATTCCATCATCAGTCACTGAACCAACAAGAGGCGATGGTAATTCAGACTTCATCATGGTAAGCAGTGAGGACATTATAGAAGAGACAGTTGTAAAAAAAAATAACTTTAGACTGATTTGTTTGAATTAAATAGAAGGATAAAGCAAAACAGGCAGTTAACTAGGGCGTTCAATTTTGAAAGAGTAAATATCGAGAAACTAAGGGAACTAGTTAGTGAAGTCAACTTAACTGAAGAGTTTGAGAATTTAACTGTGCAGGAGCTTTGAATGTTTTTTCAGTAAAAGGTACAAAAAATATCTGGAATTTATATCCCAAGCAAGGAGACAGAAACTACAAAGCTGCGCCAGATTGAGTGGGATGAGCTCAAAAAGGATGTTAGCCATAAGCAAAGAAACACTGGAGCATAGAAACAGGTATTTTCAAAAAAAGCTAAAACCTGGAAATCCGAAAAGCTAGGGATAAATCGAGACTTGCTAAAAATCAAACTGAGTCACACCTTGCAAAAGAAATGATCACACTCAATAAAAGGCTCTTGAGCCATATATGTAGGAGTACAAGAAGATAAGTGGAGTTGCTGTGCAGTAAGGATGGGGTTGTAACAAAAGCCAGCCTAGTCCCAAAACCTAAGTGAATACTTTTCCCTCGTTTTCAATAAGAATGGTAGTATACAGCACTCAGGCAAAGGCAGGATGGCTATTAGGCCTGAGTGTATGGAATGGGAGTCTGAAGAGCCTAAGGTGCACTGCTTAAATGGAGGAGACCAGCTATACAGACACAGCCCTGCTCCATAGCTTCAAAACTCTTTCAGTAAAAGCTAATGCCTCAAATTAGGGGTGGGCAACCTATGGCCCTTGGGTCAGATCTGCACTGCCCATCCCTTCTGCAGCCTTCCCTGTTGCTTTCTTGTGCCTGCACTTACCCTCACTGCAGAATTTGCCCCTCTTCATTGTTACTGGGGACAGGGATCAGCAGCAAGAGTTAGCAAAGAGCCTGGGTGCTCTCAAGGGTGGGGGGGAGAGATTTGTGGCCCACGGCAGGGGGTGGATTGGAAGCAGGTGCCTGCAGCAGCAAAAGGTTACCAAGTGCTGCCCTAAACAAAAGAATAGGGGAAGGAAGGATAAGGAAAAGGAATTGCCAGAGATGTTCCCCTTCCTCATTTTTATCCAGGTGCAGTCGCCCAAACAACATTTGGAGGGAGGCCCAGAATTTGTTGTTGGCAAATTTAAGTTTCTGTACTAAGACATTCAAATTGTGGACCTTCAGAATACTTCAACTACACTAATAGAACCATTAACTTATTATAAAATTATATGTTGAATATTTAACTTACTATAACATTATATGCAAATAAATAACTTACATTTCCCTCCCTTTCATTCTTGCTTCTCCTTTCATTTCCATAGCTTCGCTTTTTTGTTTCATCATGCATCAAAGGAAGATATCACCTTCCTTTGTCTTTTTCATGACCTGGATTTGTTCAATCTAAATTCTCTGTACTGTCCTTAACGATGAGCCCCATTCCAACTAGTGGGTGTTCCATCTCCTTCCCTTCTTCCCTTTCATTCTCCTCTTCCCCCTTTCCTCTCTTCCACGTGGTCATTTACATTTTTCCTTTCCACTGTGTTCTCAAATTCACCTTTCTCTCTGTTTACACTGTTCCAGTTATTTGTCTCACCCTCCTCAATCTGTTCATTGTTTGCACAATCCCAATGAAGGGTCAATTGGAAAAAGTAGTTGTATCCTCTATAATTCCCTCACAAACCACAACCTATCCCCTTGAGATGAGATAGAGACTCCATTCACGGTAGAGCTTCAAAACACGATTGCCATTCTTATGTCTAGCAAGTTTTGTTAACTCTTTCACTGTTGATCAATATTGACATTTAATTTGTTGTTAGACTTCAGAGATAACTTTTTGAGATTAACAGTGGTTCATAACTCTCTCAGAGCTATTGTTTCAGGCTCTGTGCCGACATCACTTATTCCCCTGGCCACACCTTTAAGATTATTTGACCATTATAAGGGTTAGAGGCTCAATTTTAAATTTTAAACCGAAGGCGAGACTCTGGAGTGCAAAACCCCTAAACCTGGTTTGTCAAATTACAGTGAATTGGCTCAGTAACATTCCTGGGCCCCAACCATTCACTTCCACTCCACATATGCTCATCTGATCTGCCCCAACTAGATCTTCCCAGCCAAAGCTTTGTCTAGCTGGGTCTTAAAGACTTCCAAAGATGGAGATTGCATCAGCTTTCTGGTTAACCTGTTCCAGTGTTTTACTACCCTTTTAGTGAGAAAATTTTTCCTAATATCTAACCTCAACTTCCCTTGCTGCAACTGAAGCCCATTGCTCTTTGTTCTGTATCTGGCCCCACTGAGAGCAGTCCAGCTCCATCCTCTTTGCAACCACCCAGCAGGGAGTTGGAGTCTGCTATTCAATCCCCCTCAGTCTTCTCTTCTCCAGACTAAATCAGCCCAGTTCCCTCAGTCTTGTCTCAGAAGTCATGTCCTCCAGCCCCCAAATAATTTTCATTGCCCTCTGTTGGATTCTCTCCAATTTGTCCACATCCTTTCTGTAGCGAGAGGCCCAAAACTGGACACAGGACTCCAGATGTGGCCTCACTAGTGCTGAATAGAGGGGAAGAATCACTTTCCTTGACCTACTGGCAACACTCCTACCAATGCAGCCCAGTATGCTGTTAGTCATACAGATCCTGTTGGCATCAAGGGCACACCACTGGCTCATATTCAGCTTATTGCCCACTGTCTCCCCCAGGTCCTTTTCTGAAGAGCTGCTGCCCAGCCAGTCAGCCCCAGCCTGCCCTGGTGCATGGGATTGTTCTGTCCTAAGTGCAGGACTTTCCCCTTGTCCTTGTTCAACCTCATGAAATTCCTTTTGGCCCAATCCTCCAATTTGTCTAGGTCACTCTGAATCCTAGCCCTGTCCTCCAGCACATCTACTACTCCCCCCAGCTTGGTGTCATCTGCACACTTGCTGAGGGTGCGCTCTATGCCAGCTTCCAGGTCACTGATGAAGATATTGAACAAAACCGGTCTCAGGACCGACCCCTGGGGCCCTCCACTTGATACCGGCTGCCAACTAGACATCAAGCCATTGAGTTCACCCCTCTAAGCCTGATGCTTCAGCCAGTTTTCTATCCACCTTATAGTCCTTTCATCCAGCCCGTACTTCCTTAGCTTGCCTGGGATAATGTTGTGGGAGACTGTATCAAAACCCTTGCTAAAATCAAGGTACACAACACCCGCTGGTCTCCCCACATCCACAGAGCCAGTCGCCTTATCATAGAAGGCAATCAGGTTGGTCAGGCATGACTGGCCCCCAGTGAATCCCTGCTGACTGTTCCCAATCACCTTCTTCTCCTCCAAGTGCTTAGCAATAGATTCCTTGAGGCTCTGCTCCATGATTTTTCCAGGGACTAAAGCGAAGCAGGGTGGTCTGTAGTTCCCTGGATCCTCCTCTTTCCATTTCTTAAATATGGGCACTATGTTTTCCCTTTTCCAATCATCTGGGACCTCTCCTGATCGCCATGAGTTTCCAAAGATGATGGCCACATCAGCCAAATCCCTCAGCACCCTCGGGTGTATCCCATTCGGCCCCATGGACTTAAACATGTCCAGTTCCCTCCCCTGTACAATGCCCTCAGTCTTCCTCTCATATCAACATACATTTGGTATCCGATGACTTCTTCCATTCATCTGATATCAAATCTATTTTCATGATGTTGAAACACTAAGGTTTCTAGAATCTAAAGGGCAATCACTTTAACTTTAATCCTCAGCCTGTACCCCACTGGATTTGTGCAGGCCTCATGAGTGCTTTATAGAGTACTAACTCTGGCGGCACTAGAGTCTTCGGTTCAATGGCTCTCTCTCCTCAAAAAGGATGGAATAGGTCAGATAAGAGAGAATCTCCTCTCTGAACAAAAGGAAATTAAGTCCAGGACTTGACAGCTGAATTTACAATGGTATTTTTGATATAACCAGGTCAGGCCAAGCTGATTATCCCATTCAGTGTACAGAATCGGGCAGGGTTGATAGGAAAAGTGGAACAAAATGTGGTTTAGTAACCTAAACTAAGCTAATAAGAGATAATATGCATTTTCCTAGAAGGCAGGTGATAGAAGTAGCAACTGATGTATTCCCACTTGCTGCCCATATCAGCGAGAAGGTTCAAAACAGTGGTTGGGCCCATGACCCTGTTCATAACCTCGGGGTGAGGGACTGTAAGACAATGTTTTCTACAAAGTTCAGAGTTCACCCAAAGGCAAACTTTCACAATAGTGGAGATCCATGCAGGGAATGCATAAAAACCTTAACTTCTGTGCTATTGTTTTTTGTTATTTTAATAAAATACTTAGGAAACCTTTATGATGAAAGGCACTGTATATCATTTTTATTATAGAAAAAAAGTGTCACAGAGTAGGGACCTGATCCACCAAAGAGTTGTGTACCCTTGATGTCTCTTCAACCTGGTCAATTCTAGTCCAAGCCTTACTTGCAAAAATTATTCTTCAAGAGATTTCTAAATTGGAGGAAGGGCCACAAACAGAGCTCTTCAAATGCTGCTACTGTAGCATTTTAAGAACTCTGTTTATGGTCCTTCCTCCGATCTAGAAATCTCTTGAAGAGTTAAGACTTAAGTATAAAAATCATTAAGTCACCCAAGTCCATTCACAATTAATAATGGTAAATCCATCTAACTCCAGATGAGAAAAGGTTTTTCTTTTCTTTTTCCAGGACCTGTCATTTGAATGATTAAATCTCAAAGCAGGTGTGAAAGTGGAAAGGCTAGTAAAGATGGGAGAGAAACTACACACACACACACACTCTCTCTCTCTCTCCCCCCCACCCCCCCCCACCTTAGGTTGATTCTGAAATCACAGTATCATTTGCCCTAAACAGCTTTCACAACATATATATAGTCCTAGTTTATACAGAGGGAGAGAGAAAAAACAAAACAGAAAGAGATTTCAAATTGACAAATCTTTTAAAAAAATGGAAATGAAGGAAATTGAAAAAAAAAAAATGGATTTTTACTTTAGCTCTCCCTTTCTCCCTCCCATCATGGATGACCTAAATTTCTAGCTGAAGTATTCATCAGCCCCCATGCTTAGAAAAAGAACATTAGACTGCAGAAAGGCCATCAAAAGAAAGGGAAATAAATACAAAGGGGAAAGAAATCCACAAACATTGCCACATGTAGGAGACACAGAAGAAATACTTTCTATGGATAGTCAAAGAGGCTGTATTTATAGAAAAAGAACTGAAGGCAGGTGGGTGAGATACAAGCATAAGCAACTGACCATATTGCTGGGAAATGTCCCGTTGCATTCATTATTTATATAAAAATAAGTCATGGAAAGAACAAGCCTCCCCCAAAACATTCCCATTACACATTAAAACCTGAAAATTTACCCCCCCAAATTTTTGATCAGAGTTAAACAGATGCAAAGGGGTAGGAATCCATGGTCCACTTTAAAGTCTGTAGGATCTCCGCTTAAGAACTAGGAAGGAAGTTTTTCCTGTCGTTTGAAAATACATTCAAGCTCATTATCTAAAAAAAATGAGTAATTACTTACAAACACATTTAATTTACTTCTTTGCCTTGGCCAATTCCAGCTCAACCATATCAACATAACTGAACTTAAAGTCATAGCCTTTTTAATTCTATTCAGCAGATGTTCATGGGCAGACTAGATGAATCAAATTTCAGTTCCCTGAAAGAATATTGAACCAAAATATTTTTACAAATGGTGGAAGAACTCCTAGTTTTTTCTTCTTTTAATCTGAAAAAAAACTCAAACAGATCCTCTTACCCAAAAGCACCCTCTTATTACAAAGCTTTTCCTTAACATTAAACTTATTTATCACTTCCATTTCCTATAGCATACCTTTCCAACAATGAATACAAAGAACATGGAGTCTATAAGAAAACTTCCCTTTACTCCTTTTAAATTATATTTCCCCAACATCACGACACCATCTTAGTAAACAGACTCCATTCTCTCTATAAAGATGAATAAATCTTAGAGATACTAATAAATATTTGATCAATATACTGAAAGAGGATCAACATTTGAATAAGAAACTTACAGAAAAGTAGGTGTTGGGAGAAGCGGAGGCATAAAACCTTTGGTCCTCTTGATTAAAATGTTCATTAGAGTATTTCCTGTTGGGGACTAGACACAGTTTCTTCAGTAAGTAAGTTATAAAGTCATTTATACTATTTAGGCATTCCTAGGTCAATTTTTGCTTTGATACCCAGCACTACACAAAATAAAGAAGTCTGAAGAGGCATAACAAAAATGGTTCACTGCTGTGGAAGTGGGGTGTATGCAGTGAAGGAGTTTTATTTTTGTTTAATTATTAGCATCCAGTTCCTGGGGTTTTCTTAAAAAGGTGGGTCTTACATCTAGGCCTAAATACAGTCAGGCTGGGCTTTGATCTCATCTCTTCTGGCAACAGGTTCCCCAGGCAGAAAGTTCCTAAACTAGGATGTTTCCACAAATACTCTGCCCCCAGCACAGGCCAATCTGCGAAATAAAACAGATGCGATACTACGAGGGTGGTGGTGGGGGAGATCAAAACTGTTGCAAATAAAGCTCGACCAAGATGAAGTCTCGCAACACGCCTCCAGTGGAGAGGGAGAAAAAAAAAATCCTAGATAAACTCGCAGGTACTCTGAATATGATAACACATGAAATGAGTAAGCATCCACCTGCGATGCAATTACACGAGTCTCCTGCTGCAGCATCGAAGGCTCACATCTCCGCTTTCCAAGTTTGTGGTATGTGGAAGGAACAGCAGAGCTGGTTAAAGATTCTCTCTTGCTTTGCATGCCCTGCGAGTCTCGCATTAACTCCTACATGACTTTAATCAGCTCCGAAGCGCTCTTCTTCCTCACCGCGCGCGACTGTCTGGTTTAACCGCCGCACCGACCGAAAACCCGCTCCATCACACATCGGGCACAGCCATGACTCGAAAACTGAAGCTTCCTCCTAAAACGAGGAATGGTTTCAAAACAGAAGGGGGTTAAACTGACCTTCCCTGATCCAGGGGGGAGGGGGGGGGGGAAGTCTTTAAGGCCAAAACAGGCGCGCCTCAAGGACTTCTTATACAGCCAAATGTTTTGAAACCTTTAAAGCACAACCTGGCATATATATACACGTATCTATAAAACAACCTTTGTCATGAATAAGAAAATGTGAGGGGTCGTCAGCTTTCCTTTCAGGGCCTAGGAGGGGGCCTGAAGCTGGAGGGGGAGAAACACAGCCAGGCTGAGAGAAACCCATCAGCGCTCCTGTCCTCCCCTTCCAGCCTGCACGGGAGGGATGCTCGCGCAGGGCGCTGCAGTGGGGGATGGGGCGGGAGAGGGGGTGGGGAGAGCACGGCGAGGCCCACAAGCACCAGCGGCTCTCGGCCTCCTCGCGCCCAGCCCAGCCCAGCCTCCGCGGGAGGGCGCGAGGCTTGTGGCGCTGGCCGCGGGCGGCAGGAGGCTCGAGCCCGAGCGGAGTTGAGCTTTTGTCGTCGCTGCACAGGGTTAATGGGAGGACATGCAGCCCGCGCTGGGGGCAGGGGAGCCATGGAAAGCCTGAGCAGGAGCGGGGCTCGGGGGCGAGTTCCTTGTTGCCCTCCTCCCCTCCCCTCCCTGCAGGGACAAGGGCAGGGTGGGAAGGGGGTGCAGGGGGGCTCCCCTCACAGCGGACGCGGGTCTGGGGGGGCATTTTATGCCTCTCACAGGGCGACATGGGAGGTTTGGGGTGCTTCCATGCCTTTCACGGGGTGGCGCGGGCTCCCCTCACAGCGGGGCGCTCTCCATGCCCTTGCCGGG
>NW_005841927.1:787796-788181 GCF_000455745.1 Alligator sinensis
GTGCCCCTTCCCTTCCCCGCCTTGCTGGGGAGCCCCACGCGCCTGCTGGCAGAGCCGCCTCCACCCCCGAGCCGTATGGGAGGTGGAAGGCGCTTCATACCAGGCTGCAGCAGCCGCGGCGGAGAGTTAATGTGGGAGCGGGGGGAGGGGAGGCCGAGTTTGTAAATGGAAACACTGGTACAGGAGCGTTTCGCACAATCCGGCTGCGAGCGCCGACTGCAACGGGCTGACGACGAAATCTCTCCCTTTGCTGCCCCCTGGCCGCCAGCGCTGGCCGCTATTATTCTCCAGGAGAAAAAAGAAAGATCGAGGCGCGCAAACTCTTCGCAAACTGCATCTTTCCGGCGACTTATGGTTTTGTGTTTATTGCAGGCCGGGGTTGGCG
>NW_005841927.1:788191-815571 GCF_000455745.1 Alligator sinensis
ACGGGAAAGGCCGCCTGAGTCTGGTCCCCGTCGTCTGCGGGCAGTCATCGACTCGAGGACGCCGCGTCAAGATTGTCACTTCAAACCCTCACGCACAACTGCGAGGCGCGCAATCACAAGTGCGAGGAAGATCCTCAACGTGCCATAGGTAAAAGCCAGGGAGACAATGCCGTTGCCACAATGAGCATTGATACCTAGATAGATGCCTAGAAATGTTAACATTATTCTCTTGAAGTCCAACAAGTCTCCCGTGCGCTCCTGCATCTCCCCCCCGATACAGATGTTGAAAATAACCCCCGACGCTCACGTCTTTCCTTCCGTGAAGGATGGCAAATAATAGTGCTACGCCTCACACACGCATGTTTCTTTGCTCGCTTTAAATACAGTGGGCTCCTCATCCACGCGCACATCGATACCTCCTTACACCTGCAACTCCCAAACGATAAACACGCGCTTCTCACCGGGCTAAAACACATTAGGACCCGATTTTGTAGAAGGCTTTCTGCAAACTGCAGGTACTGCAGGTGTATGGTGCTAGCTCTATAAACACGCACACAGTTTTTACTCGCGGCCAGAGGAAGGCAAGGGAACTTGAATCACTTTTAGGAACAGGACTCTGTCCCCACTATTAGGTTTATACGGCAAGTTCCACTAAACTCATCGTAGTATGCGCCGTCCTGGAAGACTAGCAGAACTCACAGCATGAATATTAAATGAGAATTCAGAAGTGCCAGGACTTTTTAGGTTAATTCTATTTTGGATAGCTTCCATTACCTTGGTATCCAAGCACTTCATAATTTTTAGCATATTTAGGCCTACCATATCTCTGTGCTGGAAAGAAATAGTACCATTTTATAGGTGGGGACTGAGGCACAGACTTTACAAAGGTCTCACAGGGAATGTGTCAACGCATAAACCCGAAAGCGGAGCTCCTGAGCCCTTGGCTGGCACGCTAAGCACTGGACCAGCCTTCCTCTTGAGCCTTAATTGTGAATGATGCATCATTTCATTTCCTTTCTTTACATTGCTTTTTTTTTTTTTAAAAGCACATTTCCAGAGGAGACGAAGACTGAAAAGTCAGAGCTAACACCCCTGGAAAAATGAAGAATAAAATAGGAAGGGAGGGAAAGCCTACTGATAGAGATACAGAGATGCACGCTCCAGGTAATCTCAGTGACAGTAATTCTCAATTTTGTATTGCAGTACCGTGCATTGAATATGAAGATTAGTTATTCTGCTCAACAGTCCAAAAATAAAGACCTTATATTCTCAGTCCCCAGCTTGTTGCCTTTTATAAGCCACTCTCTCCAGACACATCAATTCCCATAGTCCACTGCACCACTCCTGTAAGAGTGAAGCTGTTGTTTTTTTCTACTGTTGCAATGCTATTTTCTTAGCCATCAAATAAACCTTTTCTCTGCTAAATGCGAGAGTTTCAGTGATTTGGGGCTTGCACCCAATAAAAATAGGCAACGTATAATGGAATTACCTGGAAAAGTAAGATTAATTCTAGCAAGTAGATCCTTCCAAATCCTATTAGGGAACAAGCATTTCCACGGAAATTGTTGTATGACAGAGTTCTCCTAGATGCTCAACATCTTCAGCAAGCATCCATTGCCTTTGGGCCAAGGCCATGTATTCTAATAGAGACCCACTATAATCTACATGTAAATGTTGTTGTCCAAACTGATAATGAAGGCTAAACAAGATCCTGGGCTATGTCCAGTAGACGATTTAGGTAACTATATGCTAGGCACTAAAACAGTAGCTTTTAGGTGCCTGGTCCCCAGAGTGGAATTCAAAACAGCATTGGGTGCTAGGTACATTGAACGCGGAGAGCGGCTTCCCACAAGGGTGATCCAAAAAACATACAGAAGGAGTAAAAAGCCATCTTAAGTTAGTAGGAAATACTAGGCACAGGAGTGTGCCTGAGCTCCCACTCCTCTCCAGAGCTTAGGTACCAGAGCCGGGGCACACGTTTAAACCCGTGTGTGCTCACCCTCCAGAGCCCCTCTGGAGGTTAGACGCCTGCATCTGCTCTTGGTAAGTATTGAGCAGGTCTCACTCTTCTGTTTTAAAATACAGGCAGAGAAGCTGTGACCCACCTTTCCTAGTAGCTTAGTGGTTACAGCATTCATAAGGAGGTGGAAGACCGGGGTTTTAGGCCTTCCTCACCCTGTGGGAGGTCAGACCCTAACGGCCTGGCTATCTGCTAAGTTGGGTGGGGAAGCATTCTCCACCCCTGCTCTTCAATCTGTGCTGCTGAGAAGAAAAGAGTGCAAGGTTAAGCCCTACTGAATATCCTAACGATTAGTCATAAATTAATAACTTCTGTCAACAATGTTCTACCTGCTATGCCATAAACAATCGGCCAAGCAAAGGATGGTGATGCGTACCGGTATGTTTTAGGAAATGTTTAATGTGCAGATTGTTTAGTCTGTCGACTTGGAGCTCCCATCCCTTCAAATGATGGCAGCAGTGGCATCAAGTAACTTAAATGAATGCACATAGATTCAGAAAAGCATAGAATTTCAGATGCTTCCCAAATCTGCAGGATTAAAAACCTTTGTGAGCTTTAATGACCGGAGTTCATTGCTATTTCTAGTATCTGTTTTTCTGTCAGAGAACTATCTCATGTCTTTAGAACAATGTTATTATTTCTATTACAGGAGCACTCAAAGACAAATGTATAATTCCAAAATACTTAAGAAGGACAGGAAGTGCACAGAAGACAAGCTTGGCTAAACAGCAAGATCTTCAGTGAGTTGAATCTCAAAAAGGAATCTTATAAAAAGTGAAAATTTGGCTCTATTACTCAGGAGGAGTCTAAAAGTATTGCACAGGGAAACTGGGAGAAAACCAGGAAGGCCCAGGGTTACTTCTAGAGTACTGAAAGAATTGGCTGAGATAATTTCAGAGCCATTAGCCATTTTCTGTGAGAACACCTTGACAACATTTGGTGAGATCTGACCTGCTGTGGCCTTGCTCTTCTTGCCTCTGGGATGAAGCAAACACAATGCTCATTTTTAAGAAAGGGAAGAAAGACAATAGAGGGAATTACAGGCAGTCCATCTGTCCTTGATGCCTGTCAAGATCATGGAGCAGGTCATCAAGGAATCTGATTAAGCACCTGTGGGAGAACAAGATGATTGGGAACAGCCAACATGGATCCAAGAGAAAGCCATGCCTGACCAACCTGGTTTCCTTCTATGACAAAGTGACAGTCTCTGGCTGGAGGGAGAGCAGTGGATGTGATGAACCTTGATTTTACTGAGCCTTTTGACCCTGTCTCCCATTACATTCACATTAATGAGATAAAGAAATGCAGTCTAAAGGGCTATAAGGTGGGTATGTAACTGGTTAAGAAAAGGAATTGCTTTTTAAACATAACAATGTTTTAAATGTTTCTTTGTTTCCCGTGCGACTGATATCACGTGCCACATTTCAGTTCAGTGAGCATTTTTACAGCCAAGTTACATTATCCAGAAAATAAAGGGAATGATAACTGAATTGCTGAAAGAACCTCATGGGTAGGCACAAAAAGCATCATTATAATCGCACATCATTATAATCATCACAACCTTATTTGGATCTATCCTGGTGTTTCCCAGCCCCCCTGACATGCAAATCCTTGCTAAAGTTCTTAGCTAATTTCTCTCCGTCTGTGTTGCACTTAAATAATTTTAGTCTCCAGTCCATTCTTAGTGCAAAGCGTCTTGTATCTCAATTTTTTTTTTACTGGACAAGCCTTTTGCTGCTTTCTTTCTGCCATGAAAGCATTAAAAGCTAAAAGTTTATCAGCTACATGCCAATAGTTTACCCATACATGCCTTTCTTTGGTGCAAGTATAACTAGCCTGTCCAAAACAATTGAGATTAAGAAACCTAATTTGATTATGCCAGGTCTTGTCTTCACAGTCCTATAAACCAATTCAGGAGGAAGAAAGTTACCAAGCTGCCAAGAATTCATCACATCCTGGCACTGGTTCTTTTGTAATAAATGTAATTTTGTTGTTTAAATAATAAGGGAAGGGAAAATAATATCATTTTATCTGCATGCTCCATGACAACCATTCTTCTTGAATGATCTCAGGATTAAATTCTTCAAGGGGATAAGATGTCTACCACTGAGGAATTTATAGCACATCCTTATCCTGGGTGGAATCCTTTCCACTGCCAGCTGAACAGTTTACACTAACAGCGAGATGTCCCATTGCATGAGGGGGTTTACAAGGTTAAAAGATAAAGTACAGCCAAATAAAGAATGGAAATCCAAAAACACTGCAAGTGTACGCAGAAGAGAAGAGAGACAAGACAGTGGCTCCCTGATGTGATTGATTAAAATGTGGTTAGACATTGTCATTTGAAATGAATGGCAGGAATTCAAAGGTACAGTTCCTGGAATAAACCATTTTAAACTTTTTTTTAGTCACTTAAGTCAGAACAGATCACTGTGCTTCCAAACAGATTAGATATGCAAGCTAAGAATGAGTTTTTTCTACATAGATGTATTTTTGCTATAACTGCACATGAGGGAAGAAAATTCAGCCTGGAGTATCTGAAAGAGTATTTCATAGATGTGCAGGTGCTAGCTCTGTACAGGTATCCACTCAAACTCTCACACTACAAGAGAAGCTGCTGTTTATCTTCCAGACCTAATACTAGGCCTGTGAGAGTTTCCACAAAAAGGAAGACATGTAAATGAAATGGACCTGTTTGCCAGTCTGCAGGTGAAGAAGATTCATCCTCAGAGGGAACTGCCATTATCAATGAAAAAGAAACTTCTGTGTCTCGACTCTGTGATAGATCTGGAATGGCGCGTCACTGTGATCCAAGCGCAGTGCTCAGACTGCAAAACCTGATGAGACAGAAATTGTTCTTTGCTGTGAGTTAGTGCTAACAACTACGTCCAAGGAGCTTTACTTTAATGTGCTGGAAAGACTTTTAAAATGTCAGGAAATCCTGCTCGTGCAAACAGACACGCAACAGTTGCAGCACATGAAAGGGCAAATATTGTGGCGTGTACATGTACTCAACATTAGCAATATGGAGCCTGGAAGTCGCAACTTGTTTAAATAGATCAGACGGGTGGATCCAATGGAAGAGGTCTTTGGTCAACTTCACTTGCCTTGAACCTAGTCTGCCTTACCGAGATGGTGTCAGTTTCTTCAGCAAAAGAGAATTCAAAATGCTTACAACCTTGTTCTTGATGGAAGGAAGTTCATCTGTATAATGGGGAGAGATGCTAAAGTAAATGGGGGCAGGAGTAGTTAATCTTGACCAGTAGTATCTTTTCAGGGGACATGAGGTTGCCCTCTTTTATAGGTTTCTCTGACTCCCTGCAAACAGCAGCTTCAGGAGAATGTTTGGATGACTGTTAATCAGGAAGTTCAGTTGTTGGAAGGTGAAAGCAATGGTGAATAGGATGAAAAAAGAAACCAAACCAGGGTTTGCCTGATGAAAAAGCGCATGGATGGGTTACTGTGTGATTTAGTATACAAGTGTGGGAGAGTGCACGAGACTTGGCTCTAGACTGTTCCTATGTGTAGGGAGAAAGCATGTGGAAGGAGTCAAAGGCACACTTATTTTTCACGCACATACCAGGCAGTATATGATAATGCATTTATATTCGCTGAGAGCATAATTATTAGGGACAGTATGTGTATGTTATAGAACAAGTATGGTTGCAAGCCTGACGCCGAGAAGGAGAAAATGTCTGCTCAGGGGCACATGGGTTTGTCAGTTTAGGTCACCGATTGCTGTGTAGGGGCAAAATAGCAAATGCAGCACAGGGAAAGACAGAGAGAACCTACTGGGTTTTATGCTGCAAACATGGGGTTTTATAGCCTTCTTGCATGTCGTGAAGATTCACGGCACCTGCCTGCACGTCAGATCCCCCCAACAGGCTAGGCTGTAGGAGATAAAAGTTCTGGCCTTGCACAGCTCTCGGGGTGTAGGAGTTAAAGAGAAATGTAAATGCCCTTGCAGTAAATGCAAGGTAAATTTTCATTCACACACTCTCTCTCTGGTTCCATTTTTCTTTTCATGCTTTAATCGTTCTGACACCAAGCCGTACAAAAGTAATTTAAAATCGACATGACTGACACTTGGTAGATAGCACAACTCAAGACAGAGCTCCACCTCCTCCTCGAGAGCGCTGAAAGGGCTCTTTGGATTGGCTGCAGGACCTGAGGCAGCTGAGAAGGGCCTAAGAAAAACATGGCAAACAATTAATTTGCTAATTTAGTTTTCTGTTTAATTTGAAACCAGAAAATTGTCAGCCACCCATCAGCCCACCAGCCTGGCTGCCCAGCCTGGTGGCAACGGTCGCAGTGCTTGCTAGCCAAGAGGGGATGCTCCTTGTAATGCTGGGCACTTTCCTGTTGAAGCATCGATGGCAGTGGAGAGGTCTGGGATGGGGTTTTACCACTCGAGATCTGTAGCACTGAGTTTTGTCACCTCTGTTCCGTACACCTGTGCCAGCCCCTCACCGCCTGTCTTCCTAGAAATGTAACACACACAAATGCACCGTCCTTGGACAACTGCTCCGGAAATTTCCCAGTCTAGGCTAAAACGTGCTTGCCCGGCCTTAGCATGAAAAAAAGCATGATTTAGTTATAACTGATTTGCCTCGGCCAATCAGCATTTGCACAAGGCTGCCCTGTGCTCAGTAGTTAGAAGGTCTGCGAGGCGTAATAGCTCTCGAAGTCCTGTAGTATGTCAGGGCTAATGCCCTTTGATGGAATAAGAAATGCTGTAATTTGATTTCCCCTTTTTCAGCTGTGAAGGAGAGCATGTAATTTTGAATCTAGTTGGGGGAGGCCTTCTCAAATTTGTAAACACTCTATGCAGAAACCTGTGCGTACTTTGGAGGTAATAAACTAAATTGTAACAATATTTACACTTGTGTCTAATTTGTGGTTTATGGGTTGTTTTTTTTATCTCGATGCACCTGCACATGGAAAGAGAAAGTGCATTTGTATTCCAACTGTGAAGCCGCCACTACCCTAATATAAATTCATTTAATCTCAGATTGTAGCTTTGGTGCAGCACATTCACGAGGATCTGATTTCCAGGATCTGATTTTGCTTAGGGGGGAAAAAAAAAGCAAACATACATTTAGTTCCCGGCTGCCAGGGTGATTTAAGAGCAGGTTTGGGGTTTGTTGTTGGGGTGGCAGAAACACGAAAGGATTAGCTTCTCGAGCTATTTCGTATCACCAGAGTCTAAAAGGAAGGGAGGGTTGCAGCTGAGGAACAGTATCATATTGCACAGATAGATTTGCAAGCAATTGCTTGGGAAACCCACGCAGAGCAGCTCATGGGCAGATCTCATCTTCCCTTCAAGAACAAATGACTTCCCGGTTCCTACATGGGGCCTCCTTTTATAGAGCTAAGCCTAGTAGATGAGAGTGTAATTCTTAATATTGGGGCCTTTGTACGGGATCATGACACCAATCAGCCATTCACTTTCCTTGTGCCTAAGGTCAGCCTTGCCTGGAGGCAAATCAGCAATTAAGGGCCTAATCCTGTACCCCTGAAATCAACAGGCATTTTGCTGTTGTCTTCAAGAGACCCAAAACCGGGCCTAGTAGCAGGATAACAATTGTACTGCCGATAAGGAGTCTCTAACTACACAGCAGGGGAGGAGCTCATCTGATTTAAAACCAGAGTCAGTCCAAGGTGCATGAAAAGCACTCTAAATTCTTGAATCATTCATGCATCCCCAAGCTTTCAGATGACATTATCGAGAGGGTGTCATCACCCACATAGTCACTGACCTTTCCACTCAGATTCAGAGAGGTTATTGTGTCTTGCTCTATAACAGGTTACAACCATCCCAAACGCAGAGCTATTAGGCCTGTCATTCGCTCTGCCATTGTTGCTCCGTCTTAGCGACTTGGAAGCTCTTTTCCTGGTCCGTCGGCCGGCAGGCCGAGAGCTGTCTGGGTGCCCTGTCTCCAGTTGGGATTCTATTAGAGGGGAAAGTCAAGCCAATTAAATCAAGCAGCACTGAATCTCTAATTGACACAAATGAAACAGAAAGACAGCTGGAAGGGTGGGGGAGGGAGAGGGAGCAGGTGTCCTGGGTGAGGAAGAGATGGAAATCCACCCGAACAGCGCTGCCGCTCCCTTTATTCTCTATATTGATACTGGTTAGAAACATTAAAAGATATTTCAAAATATCCTTGCTACCACTGGCAGTAGCACTAATGAGTGTAACTAATGTATTGATGAGCGTTCTACAGATGATTAGGATATTACCAAAAAAAGAAGAAAAAAGTTCCATCAGCATATTTATGGTCTCTCTAACCTTTTTATACGCACTCATGAATAAAAATGATCAGACAAATTCCCCCCCCTCCCTCCCTCCCCCCCATAATTATTTTGAAGAGGATAGGGAACTGCTGTTCAACAGTTACAACTGAAAAATAGATGTGCGTCCTTCATGGTACTCGGTTTCCACAAGTTTCTCCCCCTACCCCCCCGTATACAATCAGAAGATATTCTTTTAAGCATATATGCTTTTAAAGATTAATTTGTATTAAAAAACAATACTTTTTCAAAAGTCAGAGCTCTTCAAGCACTGGGCACAGGGAAACATGACTTCACCAAGGTTACAAAAAATAAAGGCAGGTCTTAAAGCAGGTATAAGCACCAAGTCCAATTCTGGTATCCGGAAAACCCCAGCTCAGTGGCTGCACGAATCTTGCATTCCCGTTTGCCTGGCGACACAGCTTCAGCGGGACAGCGACCCCCCTCGGCATAGCCGGTAGTCTGGTGAACATGGCTCTCTGTCAGGAGGTGGGAACCGTGGGTGAAGAAAGGTAGAGCCTAGGTGTCCCTATGTCTTTCAAGTGCTCTAACCACTAGGCATGTACACAAAGGTGGTAATCTTTTCTTTTCATTGCATTTTCGAAGAGACCAGAGAGCCCCACTCACAGTTCCTTCTATGGATGGATGTAATACCTGTCCTCGGAGGATTTCCAGACCGGGATCCCGAGTGGATGGAGGGTCCCTTGCACTGAAGGAGGAGCCAAGGTCTCTAACTCTAGAATCTGGATTCGATTTCCAGACTAACCACGTGAAAGTTGGGCATCACAGTTCCTGACCGCAACTAAGCCCTTTACTTAACACAGCTCGCAGTCAGCAGAGCTGGTACCGGTACCTGGCTTGCCAGACTCCCAGCTGTGGTTCTTGCCCAGTAGAGGTTTCTGCCTCACACCTGATGTCGCTTTTATGGAAAGAAATGATTTCTCTAGCTTTCTGGGAAAGAGAAATGCTTTTCTTTCTGCAAGTCTCAGTTGAAGGAGCTTCAGAGAGGGTCCAATAAATGCCAGGACAAAGTTCTTAAGGTAACAGCTCCATCTGGCAGCAGACAGTGACGGAGTCGGATTCTGCTTTGGAGCACAAGTGGATCTAATGTCACACCAGTTGAGTCACCGCCACGAATCTGGAGCTGTGCTGTTGTGCTTGTGCCGAGAACCTGCATCTCCATCTGGAAATACTGCGACAAGTGATGCAGTCACACCTATGTATTTCTCTTACACCTCTGACCTCTAGAATCGCTCTTCCAACATTTTTTGACAATTTTCCCTCAACATTTTCCCATCTGAGAGATGGATCTTTGGGAATTACTTTAGTAATTAGAAATACATCCAGCACAAACACCACTGAGTGTTTCAAACCTGCTGCCTAGAGCTAGGAGGCAGGATAATTAAATCTGCAAGCTGACATAAGGCTCTGTTTGAACCTCAGAAGAGCTCCTGACCCCTTCCTGGGACAGCACCGGATACTTTTTACTTGACTTTGGCAGCGTCTGTTCACTATACAGTCCAGACTTTGACTGGACAGAAGGTGGGAGCATGGATGACAAATGGCTTGGACCTAGTAATTAGTAGTGAATCCAATCCAGAACATCAAATATCTAGTGGTGGCACCTATGAACATTTAAGCAAAGTAACATTCAAATGCTCCCTCAAACCTGCAGGCCGGGATGTCTAAACAGAAGGACTACAAGCGACGCCCCAGTTGTCTCAGTCGCACCTCTGCACATCTGGATTCGCTTTGCTCAGTTCTGCAGGGTTACACTGGTGGAAAACCACTGTGCGGACAGATCTAGACTTGATGATTGTGCACATCCCTTGTAGGAAACCTGCTTCTGATGTGGGGTTGCTACAGACATGCAGGAGGAATTATGTACAACCATCCAGGCATCACCCTGAGAATATAACCACTTGAGAGTCTACCACGAGGCAACTTTCTTTAAGTTGCTATTGTTATTGAAAAGGAGAAAAAAGGTAAAATCTGAACATAATTCTCCCAAATGGCAGAAAATACACGCATGTTCCTGGAACAGTGTTAGGAAATGTTTATATGACCGCTGCATCCAAAGGTCCCAGTCAGATGTGGGGTCCTATTTTGCTGGGCGCTGCACAAACAGAGAGAAATGAGCATTGCCATGAAAGGCTTTATAATCAAATCATTACATTTGCAGGAAGACAATGTGCATGTGACCTATAAAGCCTTTCCTCCCACCCTCTTCCTGCTCTGAAACCATAAAACCATTTTGCTTCCAAGCTTAATGTCTTCCTTTAAGAAACCCTTTTACAGAACAAACGCCATCGTTACGTACTGTCCAGCTGCATTAACTCTCACTGAAGCACGAAGCCATCCAGCATGGATTAATTCACTGTGCAGATACTTGACAAACAAAACATGTGGCTCAAATCTTTCCACTGTTGATGGTGAAAAGTCCGTTTCTGGGGGGCTGGATGGCTCAGGCGACTGGTAATTTGATACAGAGGCTTTCACCTTTAGGTTGCCACTTTCAATCCACATTGCAAAATCCATCATTACAACAGGCCTCCCTACGGGCTCAGAGAAGTCAAACATTGAACAGGCCGAAGGGGGTGCAGTAGGCAGAAGTGGTTTTTGCAAGTCTGATTTGAGGTATCTTAATGGGAAAGCAGGAGAAAGCTTGCCTGTGCCAGACCTGATCTCTAAACAAGCAGAGACTTTCCTCTCCAGGCCTGTCAAGCCAGCACCTTTCATCAGTTACTTGTGGAAAAAAACATTAAAGTATCAGTTACTTATCCACCTTTTCCCTTTGGCTTGTGTTTGCATGCTTCTCTAAATGGACTGGAGTTAATCAAAAATCTGACTTTTCCTACTACATAAGGCAGCAGGCTTCATGGTTGTCACTGGGTATCAAACGTGGCTCAGGTCTAAGGTAGACGTGGCCAGAGGTTGTGTCTATGCTACAAATGCAACAACCCTAGGACGTGAAGAGAGATCCTGGACCAGAGCATCTCCTGTGTTTACAGGCAGCCATTCATCCAAAAGTCCTAGAAACGTGGTAAAAGCACCTTATGAAAACAAAAACCACTGTACAAATGATGTAGGTAAAAAGCAAGGGAGACAAGCACAACACGGTTGTCCTCTGCCTGACGCAGTGAAAATACCAGTTCTCTATCTTGGGACGGAGACAGCCTCTCAACTTGGAGAGCAGACTAAAATGGTCTTGGGTGGGCAGTGGTGAAATTTCACTTTGCAGATGTTCAAAGCCACCACCTGCAATATTGATAAGGCCCTGCTAATTGAAGCTTCTCTAAAGGAAGCCCTCACAAAGCCCTACCTGTAATGACATCATTTGAACTACTTTAAGAAATTTTGAGTCATAAAGATGAGTGGAGGAATTTTGGCTTGAATCTAAATGATGAAGTCATTAAACATGTAGAAAGTACTTTGAGGATGTAAAGCACTATCATCGAGTTGAGAAGAACACGAGATGACTGAAGGGTGTCAGAGAATTTTGAAGCGTGCGAGGAAACGCCGCGATCTATTTCTCCCGTCCTCTCGCTCTTCCAGAGACTCATAGTAGAAAGAAGCTGCCAAGGGAATGGGACCAAACCCACCCAGAAGTGCTTTCTTGTATCTTAACGTACCTGGCTTAAACTTGTTTTCCGCCCCCTTCCTCCTGTTGCAAATATCCAAGATGACCAGCTTGCCGTTCGCCTGGAGAAAAAAAACCACCCCTGGGGAAAAGAGGAATTTCTGTTACTTCTGATCTCTTGTATTAAGCTGAAGAGGTTGCACCTGTTGTAGGTTTGCTGCACCATCTGCTGTTTAAACAACAAGACGGCATTTGAGCAACCCGGCACACAGAGTTTAGGCTTGTTGATAAGTTATCAGTGACATCAGCTGATGTAGAAAGGCTTTGTATAATTAGCACTCCCCCTCACTTTTGTTCTTTTCAGTGCTTAAACTATATTTAAACTTGGCCTTGCTAATGGGAAGGGCTGCTGTAGTTGCTTTCACCGAGTTGCCGAGAAAATCTGGTGGCCAAATATGACAAATGGAAGATACGATAGGGGTTCTTAAGAATATTCTGATGGCCCAAGCTGTATCCCAAGACTAGGATTTTGGCTTCTATTCTCAAGTAATCCTTCAAGGTGAGAAAACCTACTCCGTTTGGCTTTTTCCCCTTCACCAGCTACTTTCTTGGTACTGTAGCAAAGTCCAAGCAAACTTGGTGCAAAAGGGTGTTCTTGGAGGAGAGCAATATATTCCTTGGAGTATGACTGGCTTATAAATGAATACCCCCGCTCTAAACACTGACTTGGAATGAGTATGTTAATTGAGCTATTTCCCTTCCCATCCCTGCTGTGCAAATTTATTATTTACATCATCCAAATGCTGACAGGATTAGGAGGGCTAGCCTGCGAGGCACCAGGCAAAAATGCAGGACGAAGTCTCTGCTCTGAAAAGCCGACAGGGTAGGTTTCCTGGGGTTTCCAGTAGAAGCCACACGAGTGCTTCCACGACAGTCTAATTGGACATCTCACCGAGGAGGTAAGTCGGCAAGGAGGTTGCACAACCCAGTTGTGAGGGAACTTCACATCGGGCCCCAAGACGCACACATTGCAGCTCATCTTTTATGGTGTGCAAGAGCTGGGCAGGCCCCCTTTTGATAGAGGGAAGGACTGAGAAAGTGGATGGCCGGTAAGTAGGGGTAGTGAGAGGTTGGTTCGTTTTCAGACCTGAGCTTGGGGGCTCTCCCTGGAGGTACGTCACCTGCTCCCAAGCTAGTCACGTCTCTCGGTGAAGCGCCACACACCAAATTCTTAGCTCTGTAGGCCAGTCAGACAGCAAACAGCCGGACTCATCACACCCTCTTGCGGACACAACTGCAAACTACTGTAGGTTGCAGCTGAGATGAACTCTTCAAACCTAGCGCTCATGGGCTAGCTGCTTGCTATGGCCTTGCTCTTCTGTTGAAGGGGTGGGTGGCTCCCCAAAAATTCAAATCTGTACATATGGCATCTATTCCTGCTCTGGGCTGCTGTAGGAGATGGACAGGCAGCACCAGGATTGGAGCCACAGTGTTTACAGCACACCTGTGGCCGGAGCTGATTTCCAGCGAGAAGACTGGTGGGGCAGGGGCAGTTCAAGAGAAAGTTTGAAAAAGCAAACTTGTCTTCCTGAAACTCTGCATGCCGTGAGCAGCAGAGAGCTGTTCTGGGAAGTCTCGCAGAATTGCAGGGAGCTCCACGCTGCGTGTCTGGAAAATTAGCCAGAGTTCATACCTGTAAGAGTTATTCCTCCTCTGCCATCCCATCTCATCACCTCTCTCAACTGGCTGACCTTGCAACTCCAGCCTTCGAGTCTTAGAAAAGTTGGAAGGGAAGGGACCTCCAGAAGTCTAGTCTAGCCCCTCGCATGAAGCAAGATCATCCCTTGCAAACCCACTGTCTGATCTCTTAGCAAAACTACACAGCCAACCCTGACACAACCGCAAGGCATAACACCCCTGGCACAGGTGAAGCAGGGGATCTCAGTGGCCGAAGTCCTGCTGGGGTAAGGTTCGTAGATTCACGGGTCCACAGATGTTAGGGGCTGGAAGGGACCTCGAGATCGTCAGGTCCAGCCCCCTGCACTTGGGCAGGAAAGACCGCTGGGATCAAATGACCCCAGCAAGGGGAGAGGCCAGATGTTTTTTGAAGATATCCAGAGTAGGCGAGCGGACCACCTCTGGGGAGAGTCTATTCCAGACCCTGGACATTCGAGCTGTTAACACATGCTTGAGAGATCTTGCTTAGCTAAAGAGAAGAGGTATGATAGTGTCGGGAGGAGAGGTCTGTGGTAGCTAAAAGGACAGATTCCTTTCTAAAGTCCATATAAAACAATATTTTGAGTATAAAAGCACTGACACGATAGACTCGTAGACGCATAGAAAAGTAAGGCTGGAAGGGACCTCAAGGACAGCCTGAGGCCAGGAACAACTCTACATCGGTAGGCCTAAGATGGGGATACTGGCCTTCTCTCCTGCCCTGACCCAGATGATAAAAAAGCATGAAAATAAACTTTACAAGAAAAATTGAAGTCTGGTTTCCAGGGACTCCAGCTACATGCCCCCCTGCCAAGGATCTGCCCCTTCTGCTCCTCACCACCCCCGCACCGTGTTCAAGTCTGAAAACAAGCCGTGAAAGGGAGACCGCTCACCTGTCCCTAGCACGCAACCCTCTCTGCTCAGAATTACTTCTCCCACATCCCACCGTCCAGCCACTTACCACTGCAAATTTTATGACGACACAAATCAGCGCCTCTTCAGTTCTAAATGATCAGCTGCCGACACCAGCACTGCACCCACTCTACAAAACCGAGCTTTTTCCATGTCTGTTCATTTTCCCCAGGTCTCTAGGCCAGCCTGTCAGTCAAAGGAAGGCTCTTCACTGAATGAGGTTGGTGCAAGCGCAGCTACTTTCCGAAGGAACAACGCACCGAGTTAGCTAAGCTCTAGGACCACAACACCATAATATTTTAATAACCAGAGCAGGAAATGGTCTTGGCAACAGGCCTCCAGCTTCTAAAGGGTGAAGGGAGGTTTTTGTTCAGAATTTACTGAAACAAAAAAATTAAGAGGAAGAGAGAAAATGTGCAAAGTAAGATGCTTTTATAAAAGGAAAGGATCAAGCTGCTGAATCTCACAGGACAGCAATAATGTCAAACAAAGTCTCTTCTCCTTGAACTTGAAGCAGGCTCATCCAGTGATTCCCAACTAGAGCGCACGGCAGAGTTATGGAGGGGTGCTGCGAGTCCAGAAAAGGCTGAGAGCTACTGTTAGCCTCTAACAGGATGGTAAAGGCTGGCTGTTTCGGCCGCTAGAGGGTGATGGTGCACACGAAAGACAGACAGGAACTTACCATTCCCCAAAAAGTGTGTTCAGGTACCAGGGCGGAGAGAGGAAACAGAGAAACGAATCCATCCATCTTTAAAAGCATCTCCGAGGACGGAGCACTAGAGGGTCGGCTGTGCAAACACAAAGCAGGCGAGGGCTTGAACTGCACGAACTCTCCTGCAGCCAGGACGCCTGGGCGAGGGTGTGCGTACCCCTCACATTTAGGAAACTTGCTGTTCGCCTGGGACCAGCACCAGCTCCCGAAGGAGCTGGCATAAGCAACACGCTGCAGAGCAGTTTCAAAATAATCCACAGAATATCAATAAAAATTTCTTCCCAACCGTGGACAGCTTGCCGACCAGGCGTGCCCTGAAGCACAGGTCTTCCTCCCTCCCTGGCTGGCTAAGCAAAGCAAAGTCTTGTGCTCAGCGTGTATATAAACAGTTTAATTGCAGGGGGTCGTAGATATAAAGAAGTAGCCAGAAGAAAGTTAACAAGGCAGTTAGAGAGTCAAAATTAGTTTTGAGGATTTCAGTGCCCAGCATGGCAGACGATGGCTAGCAGCACTGCTGGGGAGCGCTACGGCAGGCTCCTTGCATCTCTCTCCACGCTCTAGGCTCTTACCCCAACATTTGGTTTCTAGAGTGACGCGAACCTCCTGTATTGTTCTGGGCCTGGCGAGTACGAGCAGCACTTCACGACACAGCCAGCCTGGTTAGCAGCTAATATTTCAACTCCAGGTCGGAAGGAAGCATTGCTGCATTCCAGAATAATTGTGATCGGCTCCCTGAGGGCCAAAAATGTCGTACAGGACGTAGATCATTTGAGAGACGCATCAAGAGTGCAGGGGGACGGTCCCTGGCTTCAGGACATTTGAACTGACATCAAAGGCTCTGCAAGTTGCTGTAAACGTAAGGCAGCCTCCTCAGCTGGGATCTGGGCAGATAGCGTGCACCAGAGCTGGAGCAAAAGACATTTTAAAGCATCCGTTGCATACAAGGGAGTAGATCAAGGCCAAAGAGAGACCTTTAAGTGGTCATAACTCCAGTGACTTCAGGACCTCAGTTTCTGCTGTCCCAAGAGAGTCACCAACATCTGCCCCAGGAGGAACCTGATGGGCATTATCATTATCCCGTCACAACCTGGCGTGGACGCTGTTCTGGAAAAAAGTCCTTTATTCCAGATTAAAACTCCTTGCGTCCAGATTTTGATACAGGGCCCAGTTAAACAACAGTGAATCGTTGCTCTGCCATAACTGCTAGTCGGTTTTCCCGAGGGAGGCAGGTCTTCACCAATACGTTTGTTGGCGACCATCAGGAAAAATCAGCCCCAGCAGCTAAGCTTCACACCCGGCTGTGGTGGTGGGGCCATGGGACACCAGTAGGAACTGCGCAACTTAAGGCAAATCTGTCACTGTGGAAAGTACACCCGCGCTTCCTCAAAGCAGAGATACTCGACCTTTTCAGACACCAGGCCCCCTCGGAAAATGCCAGCTCCTGGCTGTCACTTGTTTTGTGACTATGGAAAAATAACAGAGCGACTCTTCTGTTGCAAAACCCTCAGAAAGACGTCAGCCCTTTGGATGCCTACTTGAAATCTCTGGGTTTACCTTCTGCATCCTGTGGAGGTGTTTGCATAATTAACAGCGCCGACATTGTGCAAGCCCCCTAAAAGGATCTCACGGCACCCCGCTGCACCACGGCTTCCTGGCTGAGAATCACCACTATAAAGAGGAGAGAGACTGGGGACCAGGGAAATGCAGCTGTTTTCACCGTTTAATTAAAGTACCTCAGGTTTTAACTAGCTGAAAACAATAGTAAGTGACGGAGGAATCAAGAAGGGAGAAGAAAATTGTAGTGGTGTATTTCTGCAAGGGAATTTAAAAATCTGGAGGGATCTGTTAAAGTCTACTGGGACAAACTGAAATAAGAGGTTTCCTTCTTTTCATGGGAGCAGCCACTATACCCGATAATCACTCACTAGGAGAGACTTGCTCCCTTTCTGATAGCGGCCACATCCTCGGACATCTGCCATTTCAAGACTTCCCTTCCACCCTCATTGGAGAGGACCTGGCTGCCGGGATCCCAGACATTTCTTATTTGTGTCGGAACGTCTCAGAGGTTCAAATGAACAAAGCTAGGAATCCCTGCCGAGGGCTCGTTTCAATCAGGATTGTGATCTAATTTGTAAACGAGAGTTCCCCTCCGTAGGCCATATTCCGCCACCTTTCGTGTGGCTCAGTCCTAATTTTTTTGGTTGCGGAGGGAAGGCGGCAGAAGCAGTGTCGCGAGCAGAAATGTCTTGTTATCTCGTCACAGAGAGATCTATGGGGAGGAGATGCGCTTCCAGAGATGAAAAGCTTTGTGTAAGTTTCAAAAGGCAGGGGGAAAATCCCCATTATCCCCATTTCAGAGTTTCAAAAGGCAGGGGGAAAATCCCCATTATCCCCATTTCAGAGTTTCAAAAGGCAGGGGGAAAATCCCCATTATCCCCATTTCAGAGTTTCAAAAGGCAGGGGGAAAATCCCCATTTCAGAGGGGAAGGGGCTAGTCTTGTTCATTCCTTTAGCAACAGAATAAGTTAATGTTTAGTCAGCAAAATAAACTTCAACTGAATTACAAGTTTATTGTACAGTTCAGAAAGAAACCCTGAGATAAGCCATAGAACAAAGTTAAATAAGAAAAATATTAGGTTTTCTTTTTCCTCTTCGCAAGAATCGGTGATGCAAAGCAAAACATTTGGGGGAGAAACCAACACCAACCCAGAACCTCAACACTGCTACAGAGAAGAGTTCTGCCACATCCACATCTGCTCAGCAGACAAAATCCTGAACGAATGCTGGAGGTGATGGTGGAATAGACATGTGGATGGAGGAACGACCCAGACCCTACAGATATCCTCGACGCCTTAACATCCAGATAGGTGTTGATCACGAGTCAGACTCTTACACACTTGTACAGCACTCGCGTAGCTTGGTGAGGATAAGGGAAGAAAGTCGAAACAAACCAAGACAAGGCTGGAATTCAAGAACTGGCTTTACACTCTCTACACAAAGGGGGAGGAGGGTGAAGATGGGGAGTGGCTTATGACAACAGGTCGCGCTGGAAAGAACTACGGGTTTGGCTTTGGGGAGGGGACGAGAAGCTGAGAACAGACAGACAGATTTGCAGCTGTGCCAGCCCTGGCGATGCATCTAGGATCAAGGCCTGGTTCTTCATCAGGAGGCAAGAACCAGGGCTGCTCGTTAGTGCCAACGTTACATGGATCATACGTTCTACTTCTCATATACACAAAAAAATCCGTTTAAAAACAGCGTCAATTTACACTTTTTTTCCCCCTTAAACAAAAGGCTTTACAGTGAGCTCCTATAGGTAAAGGCGTGCTCACAAGAGGAGCTGGTCTTTCAGAAGTAGAAAGGCACTTGGCCTCGACATGGGTTGGGTAAAGAGTCCACACGTGGGCTTCTTTCCAGGCCTTATTTGACTCCTGCCTTTCCACTCCCAGTCTTCAGTAGCTTGTGCAAAAATCAGGAGCAAGGGCATCGTAAAACACGGCCCTGGACTGCCCCAGGCTCTTATTACAGTGTGGTGGAGGGAAGCTTCTTCACCCGCCTCTGTGCCAGAATGGAGGACTCAATGGGCTTCAGCTGGGGGCTTGGCTTGGCGCTGTTCAATGCAGAATAGGTTGCAGCCATCGCTCCCTTGGAGAGAAGGATGAAGAGAGGTCACTGGTGTGTCACGGGACCCCACCCAGCTAGAGAGAGGCATGCAGGTATTTCAGCCCACTGAAAATGACTGCAGGACAGGCTCTCCCACGGACAAGGAGTTCAGCCCTTTTGACAACGGTTATCAGAAGTCTCCTAACGGCTTTTGTGC
This sequence comes from Alligator sinensis, assembly GCF_000455745.1. Classification (NCBI taxonomy): domain Eukaryota; kingdom Metazoa; phylum Chordata; order Crocodylia; family Alligatoridae; genus Alligator; species Alligator sinensis. The sequence continues at coordinate 807,246 of NW_005841927.1, forward strand.
AAAGTCTGGGTTTTTGCCTTGCACATCTCCCCCGTATCCGCCTCATGCCCTTCCAGCAGGTAAAACTTGATCACCACCCCCAAACCTGAGCTCTGCTCTGACCAGAAAAGGCTGAAAGCACCAGAGTAGCAGCACCATGCCACAGTCGGTACCTTTACGAGCTGCACATCCTGGTGAGTCAGTTGGCTCCGGGGTAAGCTGTCCTTCTGTGTTATCCACGGGTGCTGCAGGACTTGCTTGGCAGTCAGGCGCTGGTGAGGATCGACATGGAGCATCTTGGATACCAGATCCTGGAGAAAACATTCATGGAATAAGACTTCAAAAAGAGGAGAGAGATCCACCAGGCCTGGGGTGCAGCAGCTTGCCCAGGTAGATCTGCCCAGCTGCCCAGAAGAAATGACAACAGCTTGCCCAGGTAGATGTGCCCAGGAGATACTTGGGGGACGTAGCTGAGCCTCAGTGGCTAATGGTGGGGAAGCTACGGCTCTCCATTCTTGACTGGAGCTGGTCACCTCTATTCAGGCATTAAACCCTACCTTGGCTGCATCAGATATTGTATCCCAGTTCCCCCCTTTGAGAGAGAACTTCCCGCCTCCTATTCGCAGCAGGATCTCCTCGGGAGTGTCATTGGGCCCGTTGGCAAATGGTGTGTACCTGAAAGGGAAAAGAAGTTTGCAGGTTGCTCACAGCCAAGTAACCAAAAGTTCAGCCTGAATTAAAATGACAAACAAGGACACATATCACTCACTGCAGCAATCACGCTGCTTACTGTACCTGTATGACAAGAAATGGGGGTACTTACCCTGCCAGCATCGTATAGAGGAGTATCCCTAAACTCCAGATATCACAGCCCTCATCGTAGCCTTGACGCTTTAGTACCTGAACAGAGGAAGCACAGGGAAAGATTTCAGGTGCTTCAGCTGACCAGAGCTCCTAGCACGTCAACTAAGCAGCGGTTTGATCTCGCACAACTGAGCACAAGGCTCCTCCTGGGGCTCTGCCATGTAATGACACCAGAGGCGCAGTCAAGGATTCAAAGCAGATTGTTGATGCCAAAGGAGCCTCCTAGATGCATCAAAACAAAACTCAGAGCTTGTCTTCATAATCATGACTAAGTGAATGACACACGGCATACAGCAAGTGTACTTGCCCTTTAACACAAGAGTTTTGGAACAGAGGCACCGCTTCTATAGCCCCACCGCTACCCAGAAGTGGGGTCGTATTGTGTGTGCGGGCGTGGGTAGGAGAGGGGAGTGAAGGTGGAAAGAAAAATCAGTGAATCCTGCAGCATCTTCATTCTGGTTTTAAATCCAGCCATCACTTCAGACAATAGATGCATAATGCTTTCAATAAAATATATATATATGAACAAAGACAATAGATAAGTCTCTCTCTTAGAGACGCCATGGATTGGATGAGAGGGTTAAAAGGAGTCACAGAACATCCATTAGTGAAAATCCTCAGTGCTGAGTTACTACCCCTCCTCCAAAAGCAGCCACGCTGGCAGAACATGAGAGCCAGGCTTGCTCTATATTTAACACGTTAGCTGATGTAGGCAGGGAGGCTTGCAGCCTGAGGGAAGGCAGCAAGAGATAGAGAAGAGTGTCGGGCTACAAGGCACTCACTTCAGGGGCCACAAAATTTGCGGTGTAGCAAGGGGTCATGAGAAGGCCATTCTCTGCTCTCAGCTGCTTGGCGAAGCCGAAGTCGCAGATGCGAATGTTTTCCGGGTTTCCAGACTCATCCACGTAGAGGATGTTGCTGGGTTTCAAGTCCCTGTGAACTACCTGCAAAGGAAGAAGCAGAAGGTGCCATTGCAACATCTTTCTCCCATAGCAACTACAGTCATCCTTCCAGCACAGCGGCCGCACAGACTGGCTCCACGACTGAAATCAACCCTAACACGATGCACCGCTACTTTCATGGAAACAGCAGCTCTGGGCCAGCCTGCTTCTCACCAAGCTGAACGGGAACAGGCCAGGCTCTCGGCCTCTCCTACTCACCCCTTGAGAGTGCAGATACTCCACCGTTTTACAGATCGTATGGAGGACAGAACTGGCCTCCCGCTCAGAGAAGCACTTCTGCCGGAGGATTTTGTCCAACAGCTCCCCTCCTCTCATTAGCTCAGTCACCAGATAAACATACTTTCCATCCTCATACACCTGCCAAGGCAGATATACAGGGAAGAGTCACTACAAACAGAAGTGATCACAGACGCTTTCCAAAGTCCTGCAGACAGCGTTGCTTATAGCCACACAAGGAGCGAGTGATATTATGTGCGTCCTACTACGGCCTGCTCAGCCTCAGGTAGTTGGAATGAACTTTCACGAGCTCTTAAAAAAACCTGAAGTCAATCCAAGTTTTGACGAGCTCAAGCTGAGAGCTTCCTTTGCCCCAGCCTCGGTTACCAAGCAACACCGAGAAACCGACTGGTTTAATGGTGCACGTGCTCACTTAGAGCAGAGCAGGGATCAAAGCAGCGCAGCTCAGCACTGGAAGACCTGGTGGCAACAAAAAATAACAGGTGCCCCCTGTCCTGTAAACCTTGTAGAGCGGCTTCTTGTACTAGGACACAGGGGAACCCGGCCGGATTCTAGCTGGAAGGAGATCTGCAACTCTGAGCCAGTCTTTGCAGCAGGCAGGGGATAACCGGGTGCCTCCGAAGCTCCCTTTTGGAGCTTCACCACAGTCTACACACAACACGGGAAGAATCCTCTCTCCCTCCCCTTCAGCACGTGCTGAGCAGCTCTGAGGTCTCCACGGACCAGACTGCTGGGGGACAGGGAGGAGGGTTGCTTAGAAGAGGCAACTGCAAGTAGCCTTTGTTCTGGCGTCTCCTGAACCCATCCGCGCAGGTTCTACTTACATCTTTCAGTGTGATGATGTTGGGGTGCTGCCCGTACCGCAGCAGGATCTCCATCTCCTCTGAAGGGTCTCGTTTGCTCTTATCAATGATCTGCAAGAGTGAGCATAAAAAGGTTAGCCAGAGCTGGGGTCCTTCTGCGAGGCAGGAGACGGGACAGAGCAGCGTGTGGAGAAAGAGAAGTGGAGCGCGCTGCAGGATCTACCCGGTGAGGGATTTATTCAACTTCCACTCCCCACTGCCTGCTGTATGTTTGCTTTTGAACTTTTCTTTGCTTAGTACCAGTTCTAGAGCCCCCTGGTTCCAAGCAGCCTGTCTTCAGGTTGGGACAAGTTGGAAGTGTACCCCGAGACCCAAGACAGGGAGTCTGAGTAATACAAAGTGAGGCGCAGTATTGAACTCCCCTCCTAGAGTGCCGTTTCCCCATCCCTCCCAGAGCAGACATCCAGCACGCTGCCATGTAAGAAGCCGCTGACATTGCACTCAAGAGGGCAAGGCTTTGTTTTTAGACCTTCTTCAGGCCACTATTAGCAAGAAGGAAAACCCGGCTGTGGGAGTGCAGATGTGAGATGGGAGGTCTCAGACCTTGACTGCGTATTCCGTGTTGGTTGCTTTGTGAATGCAACGTTTGCACACAGAGTAGGAGCCCACGCCGATGGCCTCCTTCACTATGTAGCCATCGGTGAACTGGAGACTCTTGCCATGCAGCTGCTGCGAGACAATGAAACGAGGGGGAAGATTTAACTTTCAAGAACCTCATTACACCATAACGACTGAGCACAAACAACATGGAGGATGGACTGACTGGCTGCTTTCAACTTCCCCACCACGACTTCTTATACTCCCCGGCAGGTAGGAGAAAGAGGCAAAGCCAGGGCAAACAAGTTGCTGTGCTAGCATCATCACATCTTGTGCATCTGTAGTATCTGCCAGCTCCAAACTGTGCCCATGGCCACACATCAGCAGGTGGTGTACCTCCAGGACAGTGGGCAGGTGACACACATCAGAGGTGAAGGGGCTTTGGCTATATAATACATCAGCCAAGGGAAGTTATAGAAGACTCACTGGTTCTTCAGCATGTAGGGTGCTTTGCTTACTCTTTCAGACTGGATGTTCATGAACACCCTTGGGCACCTTTGAATTTCCAGTGGGATCTGGGTCTCTAATTCCCTCAAAGTGCTTTTGAAAAATCCCAGGGTACACAAGAGGCAGGAGCCCTGACAACCTGCCTCTCTGCAGGACATAGGATTGATCTGGCCCTAGCATGACTCAAAACTCCTGGCTCCATACGTCTGACACGCATGATTTAGCCGAGTCCCGTGGGTATTTTTGGAACCTTGTAGCATGTTGAAGTTTGGTTTTGAACCTCTCTGCAGGTGGTTAGGGAGAGATCTGTCTCTGCCAAGTATGGGCCGTGCCTTTTGGCCTGTAGTGGGTGATCAGGAGCCGTCTTTTCTTTGGCTCTCACCCACAGCCTTGCTCAGCCACTGACACAATAATTCTGACACGTTCTGGAATCTGCAGAAGAACCGACCATTTAACTCGCAAGAGCAAATTCCTCCTTCTCCAAGACACCAAACTCCCCCATAGCCTTTCCCGAAGACCTCATGCAGAGCTCCCGGGCCCGCTGGAAGTACCGCAGTTTAAGACAGGACTGTCCTTGGTCTGTGCCTCTTACCTGGACCACAGAGTTCAAAGGTGCTTGGGTAGATTTGACTTTGCCATCCTCCATCATGCCGGTTGCCACAAAACTGAACCCACGGAAAAGCTGATGGGCCCCGGCACTGGGGGGAATTCCAGGGGAGTCTGCAATGGGTCAGAGAGAGGATTCACCTCGCTGTGACGGCATCCTGCCAAGAGCCGGTGCGCTCCCCACGCCCCCTCCTTACTAAAAGGCCCCCAAGCTCCTCTAGGCCACGTTCACGCTTCCAGCTAGTCCCTAAGTGACGGGGAAATTTATTTGAGGGAGCACCCTGCAGATTTGCCTCTGCCCCCTCGCCCTCCACCGTGTGGAGTCCGTGTCACTCTCTGTCCAGTGCTGCTAGAACCGGAGAGCGAACGTTATGCACCCCCCAGCACCACGGGCAGCAAAGCCAAAGCGCCCTGCGTCAGGCTCCTGCGCAGCAGCCTCCCGCTAACCTTTCGGCGTTCGAGACGTGAACTCCGTGTCAAAATAGAAGGTGTCGTCCGGCCGGCCCACTGCAGGTTTGAAGGGGGGTTTGATTTCCCTGCGATACAGCTTCTGGAAAACAAAGGCCACGGATGCAGTTTGAGACTTTCCCTGTAGATACGGCCACATGCTCACAAGACGATGGATTTTCCAGGACCTACTTGGCAGTTCAGTGTTTGACTAGAGCTCAGTAATCAAGGGGGAAACTCATTGGAAAGGATTTTTTGCTTCTCTGTGGTCACATCTGGGACAGGAGCTTGCCTTCCCTTCTCCCCCACTTCCCCCTACCCAGGAGACAGTTGCTGACAAGGTAAAGAGCAGTGGTCCACTTAGTGGTTTACACTACCAGTCTCCATCGCCAGACTGCAGCTCCCAGCTTTAAAGCAGCTCTTGAAGAAGGCAGCAGCTGCGCTCAGATCAGCAGTTTGGGGGATGCGCCTCTTCAAAGTTGTGCATCCTGTGGCTCTCACCCACATTGAGATGTTGGTTTGAAGCTAGGGGGGGTCAGGAAGCTCGATGGTCCCTGCTCTATCACCTCCTCCCACATCACACTAGCATCAGATACTACACCCGATTGATCCGTCCCTGAAGGAATCATAGAAAATGGGAGCTGGAAGGGAGCTCAGGAGTCACGTCTAGTCCAACCGCTGCTCAAAGTGGGACCAGCCCCAACTACATCATCCCAGCCAAGGCTTTGTCTAATCAGGTCTTAAACACCTCCAAGGATGGAGACTCCACAACTGCTCAAGGTAACCTGTTCCAGTGCTTCACCACACTCCTAGTGATACTTTTTTTCCTTGTATCCAACCTCAACTTCCCTTGCTGCAGCTTGAGCCCATTGCTCCTTGTTCTCTCATCTGCCCCCACTGAGAGCAGTCCAGCTCCATCCTCTTTGCAGCCCCCCTGCAGGGAGTTGAAGGCTGCTATCAAATCCCCCTCGGTCTTCTCTTCTGCAGTCTAAATCAGCCCATTTCCCTCAGCCTCTCCTCACCAGTCATGTGCCCCAGCCGCCAAATAATTTTCACTACCCTCCGCTGGACTCTCTCCAACTTGTCCACTTCTTTTCTGGCGTGGGGGCCCAAAACTGCACAGAGTTCCTGGTCACAGCCTTTGAGTTGCTTTGTGAAGATAACTTTGAGAGAAACCCTGCTATCATCAGTGGTGGTTTGTTCTTATGGTTTGATGCCTTCCCTTACTAAAGACCCGAACGCCGCAAAAGAGCCCTGGCTAGGGAGGAGAGTACAGCTGGGGAAGTGAGGCACCAAGGAACTGGATTTGCTCCTGGGAAGAAGGTAACTGAATCCTTATTTCCCATATCCCAGTGGGAGCCACCAACACTTTCAGCCGGAGAACTGTGAAGTACAACCCTGCCGTTCCACCGGTAGATCCGTTCCTTTCCAGAAATCTGTCTCGATGGGTCTTCGACACTACCCCTGCCATGCCAAGCCCCGGATCAACTTCTACATCCTCCTCTTGCAAGAGATGGTTCATAGCTTTGAGCCTGTGTGATACGTAGGCTTGGCAGGATTCGATTTTTATTGGTAAATGTTGATAAAAGTTGATTTCGCCTCACACTCGCAGGCCGACAAAAAATATTTCCATCTTTAATAATCAAAATTTATAGAAAGGGGCCATAAGAAAAATGATGGCTGAAGGAGCGTGTGATGACAGGGGGAGCAGCCCTACAGAACCGTGCTGACTGGTTTGGACTGAAACTCCCAGAAACCCCAGGGGACTGGGAACAAAAGAAGAGGACGTGACAAAGCGGACAAGGGACCGGCGGGCGAGCGGAGCTGGGGCTGATGGAAGCTCTGCTGTCTGCAGTCTTACACCAGTTACCTTTGTTGCGGCAGGCAGCTAAACAGCACTATAATAATAGCATACTGTCATTAATAAATTGTCTGCCCCCCACAGCCCTAATTTCATGCAACCCTGAACATTTTAATCAATAAAAATCAAAAGAAATGCTTAGAAATAGATGAGATTATCTCTCTATATCTGTAGCCGAGCCCAGCTATATGACTGCAGGGGTAAGAGTCGGTTGCGTGTGCCACCCCCGGTCGGTGGGAAGGACACTCGAGAACACGCAGGATCCCAGAGCCAGGAAGAAGGGTTCTGCACTCACGTTCCAGTCGATGGTAGAGTAGAAAGGATGGCGCTTGATCTCTTCTGCCCCGTCGGGACCAGAACCTGAAAGAGAAACCACTCTGGATTTACAGCTAGATAGGCTACTGTCAGCCGGCACAACACAGCTGTCACCCCTGAGCAATGTGAGCAGGGATTAGCTCAGGGGTGGGCAAAATATGGCCTGCGGGCCAGATGTGGCCCATGGCAGGACTCTGTTCGGCCCATGGCGGGTCCCTCGGTCCCGCCTGCCCAGGCACTGTCCAGCTGTGGCACGTCCTGCCACCCCAAGGGCACGCAGCGGAGCTGGGGCAGCTGCACAGCAGGACTGCTTTTCTAGGCAGCCCAGGTGGCGGTGGCTCCATCCGGCTGCCGCCGGCACTGGCCCCAGCGCTGCGGTACCAGTGGGGACCCGCGCGTGCAGTCCCCACCCGGGAGCCGCTGCTACCTGGGCTGCTTAGAAAGCCCCACTGCACGCCTGGTCAATGTTTGATTTTTAGTATAAAATTTGCTTTTTTTCCAGTTTTAAGATGGCAAACCCCCTTCCCAAAAGGAGTAGTTCTGGGGGCAAGGGGAGAGACTTCTGGCGGCAAAGATCAGGGGCTAGGGGGTGGGGCTTCTGGTCCCAAGATGGCAACTAGGGGCGGGGCACCTGTCAAGGGGTGGGGCTACCCTTGCAGCTCTTGACAACTCACTAAAACTCATTAGGCGGACCTCCAGTCGAAATAATTGCCCGCCCCTGGATGAGCTCATGTCTAAGCTGTACCAGGATGGGCAGAAGAACGGAAGCCAAAATAAGTCTAGATGTGCCTCGGACCTGCTGGGACAACCGGAGCGAAGATGCAGCGCCAGGCACGCCTGGAAACAAAGAGACTAGGAATGTCTTACCTAATCGGTTGGCTGGATTCCTTTTGAACAGGGCTCGCAGGAGACTCTGCGCTTCAGAGCTCAGAAACTGAGGCATGCCCAGCTTTGCTCTAGACAGGAAAAAAAAAAAAAAAAAAGTGATGCAATCGGTTGTTAGAAAAATAAGTAGACAGGATCCACCTGCAGCACCCCAGCCCTTTCCCTCTAGCACGGGAGAATTCATAGTTTCATAGTAGCTGGGGTCAGGAGGGACCTGAACAGACCATCTGGCCTGACCCCCTGCCACAGGCAGGGAAGGACGC
>NW_005841927.1:816018-821173 GCF_000455745.1 Alligator sinensis
AATAATGACTCCGAGATCCCTTTCCGCCTCTGTGCTTTCAAGAAGGGAACTCCCCAGCCTGTATGTGTGCTGTGGAGTCCTTCTCCCCAGGTGCAGCACCCTGCATTTGTCTACGTTGAACCTCATCCTATTCTCATCTGCCCACTTTTATAGTCTGTCTAAATCTAGTTGCAGCCTCTCTCTCCCTTCCAGTGTGTCCACCTCGCTCCACATCTTAGTGTCACCAGCAAACTTGGACAGCGTGCTTTCCACCCCCTCGTCCAAGTCGCTGATGAAGATGTTAAACAGTGCGGGCCCGAGAAACGAGCCCTGGGGGACCCCACTGCTCACATCTCGCCAGGTTGAGTACGAACCGTCCACCACTACTCTCTGGGTGCGCCCCATCAGCCAGTTTTTTACCCATCCAACTGTGCAGGCATCAATGCCACAGTCACTTAATTTATTGATGAGGATGGGGTGAGAGGAATGGGATAGCACCAGTCTGTTCTGGGGCATTAATGTGGTACCCTCCACATATGCTGGTTTAATACAAGTACTTCACATCTGTGTTGAACCCGCAGCAAGCAACATTCCTAGGGTTGGCAGGATTCAATTTTTAATCGGTCAATGTTGATAAACCTTGATTTTGCCACAGACTGAAGAACAAATATTTCCATCGATAATAATTGAACTTTATAGAAAGGAGATAAAAGAAAAACAATGGCTAATGGAGCGTGAGACAACAGACAGAGCAGTCCTACAGACCCGTGCTGGCTGGAGTTTGGCTGGCGACTCCCAGGCACCCCAGGGGACTGGGAACTAAGGAAAAGGAAGGGCCAAAAGGGATGAGGGAGCTATGGGTGAGCAGAGCTGGGACTGATGGCAGCTCCGCCGCTCAGCTGGCCACAGTCCTACAGCAGTTACATTAGCTACACCCCAATCCTGAAAATGTAAATGTATCAAGTCAAAATAAATGCTTAAAAATCAACATCGAGATTATCCATTGAAATTATTTTTAAAAAACCCCTAAAAAAAATCAAATTCTGCCAAGCCTAAACATTCCTACAGACAGAGCAACAAGGAGCAACCCCCCATTCAGACACACAGTGAGGCACACCAGCTTCCCTTACTTGAGAATGAGTGTCATGGTCTCCTTACGGTCTTTGCCTTGGAATGGCAGGGAACCCGTGAGCATCTCGAACTGGAAAGAAGAGCAAGAGAAGGTCAAATGCTTGAGTAAGAGCTACAGGCTCCAAACTCCAACATACTTTATGCAGACAACCCTGGGATGCTAAGCCTCAATATGGTTAATGGAGGTTTGTGCAAAGCGTTTCAGAAATCCTCGCGGCTGAAAATGTTTTAGGAAACACTGTTCCAACCACCTTCTAGTGGGGCTGACCGGAGCCCAACATCTACCTCTTTAGGGGTATGTCCACACAGCATGGGGATATACTCCTAAAGATGCCTGAGCTCACTCAAATGCCAGGAGCAGCGGAGTGCTCTAGCTAGCCTGATTCACAAAGCTGTGAGGGGGGGTCAATTCGCACCGGTGGAGCTGCCTGGGATCTCCTTCTACAGACCTATGCTGCGCAGAGCAGATGAGCCGTAGAATAACAGCTCTCGGCCCCTGCCCTTGGGCGAGTGGTTGCAGGGTCACCGAGTTCCCCTGATCTCTGGAAGCAGCCGCAGCACAGTACAACTGCGCTGTGGGGACGCACAGCAGCGCTGGGCCATGTTGCTCAAACCAGCTCTGGAAGCTGCAGAGCTGCATTAGCTTGGTGCTGCGTGAGTCAATGTGCTCTGCCTCTCGGCAGGACTAGTCAGAAGAACTAGTTAGGTGCTCTAAGGCAGCTTTACTGCTTTGTGTGTGGGAAGTGAGGTGCCGCATCAGCACAGCACTGCCTGGCGCTGCAGAAACACAGGGGAAGGGTTTTCCCTTCCCAACCTTCCCCCACATCCACCTTTGCAACCGCCTGCAGCACCGGCCCTGGACCGACTGTCCACCAGGTGGCAGCACCGGATGCAAGCATCACTCGCAGTCCAGCATGCAAGGCCGGTGCCTTGATATGGGGGTGAAAGCCAGTTTTATACAGATATGAATGCACCCGGAGTCCTGCAGCGTTCCCTGCACTTGGCCACCAACTGGCTTGGCAGAAGGGGCTTGAAAACAACCATGCGCTCACGAGACCCGAGCTGCGAAAGCTCTGTTTGAGGCACAGCATCCAGCCCAGGCACGCTGTTTAACCTCTCAGGTTCCAGGAAATTTGGGTTCCAAGGCCAGGGTGAGTTCCCGTACCATTAACACACCATACGACCACCAGTCAGCACTGTGGGAGTGACCCTGACGGTTGACTACTTCTGGTGCCATGTATTCTACGGTGCCGCAGAAGGAATAGGCCTTTTTCTCGTGGTCTATGGCTTCTTTGCTCAGGCCAAAATCTGCAGAAGAGAAAAAGCCATGAGCTTGTACCTGCCTGCTGCCAACATGCACAGGCAGAGCGCAGGCCCACGGGAATCCCAGCGTTGTGCGTTCCAAGTTTGCTGTAGCAGAGACTGCGTCTCCTTACCTGACAAACAAAACTCTGGGGTTAGAGGTGATATCTTTTATTAGACCAACTTAGTAAGATTTTTCTTACTAAGAAGGCCTGCGTGCAGAGGAGGGAGACATCAACCAGTGGTGAAATTCCAACTAGTTGGTCTAATAAAAGATATCACCTCTAACCCAAGAGTTTTGTTCATCTATACTTCTTAAAGCAACAGGGCTACAACATATATCTCCTTACCTGTGAGTTTGATGTGCCCTTCTTCATCCAAGAGAATGCTACAGGAGGGAGAAGAGAAACAAACACGGACGTGAGCAGCACAGATGTGGTGCATCAGCAATTCGGCTTGTCCCCGTCTCCTAACCGGTGTCTCAGGGGGAAGCTTTAAGGACTTGGAAGCAGAATAGTCACTCGGTCACTTTTAGCCTTCAGCGTTTCAGTCCTTGCGATGGAGAGCGAGACCCTGCTTCCCTTCCCTCAAGCCCCTGGGGACAGGACTCCCCGTGAACCTCGTTCCAACCACTTCCCACACAAGGGTTATTCAGCTGTGCAGCTGATGTGTGCCTCTGCACAGAGCCCTGCATTACGTATCCCGCTATGCTCTGAATGCTGTTATTGCTGAATCTGGAGACTGTTACCGCCAGAGATTGGCTTTGTGTGGTCTCCAGGGTGCTCCCGGGCCCCGACTGCTTAGAAGCAGGGAGGCAGCTGGAGTCTTCTCCTCCTCGTTTGCTTCCACACAAAATGTGTGTGTTATTACTACCCAGCAGCCCGGCCCACATGTACTACACAGCTTAGCCTTAATGGGAGAAGCCTTGACTGTTCTCCTGCTCCAGGCGGGAGGCTGTGTGGCAGGGAAGCCGGCCCAGTGCTCTGTCGTGACAGAGGCCGTTACACGTACTTTTCTGGCTTGAGGTCTCTGTAGATGATCCCCAGGCTGTGCAAGTGATCCAGCCCTAGCGCCAGCTCCGCTAGGTAGAACTTCACATCCTCCTCGGTGAACATGACCTGAAGGGTAAGATGCGCCCCCCGGTTACAACGCTGGGCCCTGCTGGAGGAAGCAGTCAGCCTCCAACACACCCAGCCAGCTTGCTCCCCCTCACCCCTTTCAGGCTTGCCGCTGCCTGGAGTTCCCCACCATCCTGAGGTAGCAATTAAACAGCAAAATTAAAGGTTGCTAAGCAGCGAGGCTGCGCTCGTTAAAATCTTCATTTACATGAGCTATTGTTCCCCCTCATCTTTACCTGCTGCAGTTCCTTATTAACCTGTTGCGATCCAGCTTCCTATTTGAAGCCACCTTCTTTGCCCTCACCCCCTCCCCGACCCCTGTAGGGAGTCAAGTAGTCTGCGCAGCTAGGGGATAAGGCAGCGGAGGAACCTAAGTGCCAGTCTTGCCACTCTGCTCAGCAGGGCCTCACCTCATCCAGGTGACTGCTGTTCCCTGCTCTGATGCATCAGGAGACACTGCTCCCCTACAGAAGACCCTCACTGCTGCAAACTCGAGCAAAACTCAACAAGCATTAGCCAGAGAGGTTCTTTTGGGGGGGGTGGTTTTGGCAGACGTGTCTCCTTGACTTAGATGGGTTCTCCCCTCCACCAGACTCAGGCCACGGGCACAGAGGATGCAAGCAGTGCATCCCAATGCTCAGGCACACTCACCTCTTTGGAAAGCCGAGTGAAGAGGTCGCCACCGCGGAGGAAGTCCAGGATGAGATAGAGCTTCCCTTCCGTCTGGAACGCTAAAACGCAGGCCACGGCACGAGTCAGTTAAGCCCACCCTCAGCAGAGGGGCCCAGCGCAAAGTGGTTCTCTAGAGCAGCGTTTCTCAACCCGTGTGTCGCAACCCAGATGTGCATCGCAAAAAATATACGAAAGGGTCACAAACGAACTTTAAAAATGGATTCTCCTTTAAAAGGGGAAAAACCCAGGAAACCGTAGCATTGTCCTTGCAGGCTGGGAGAGTGCCAGCTGGGAAAGGGCTGCTTGGAGCCCCCCACGTCTCACACCTGCCCCATGCACTGGGGAGCTGGGGCCTGGAGGTGGGGGGCAGCGGGTCAGGAGTGAGGGGCACTGGGTCAGGATTGGTCATTCGTGTTTACAAATGGATCCTAGTACAACAGTTCATAACCGCTGCTCTTGAGAGTCCTGCCTTCCCACTAGACTAGACACCAAGGCAGACAGATCCAAGCATCAAGATCCCCTGCACACTCAGCACTCGGACTGGATGTCTGCCAAGAGCCCCTCGGGTGTTGTCCAGATGGCACAGGGCAGCACCACAGAGAGATCCCCGAGCCTGCTTGAACACTGTGCCACCCTCGTGCAGCTACGCTGCTCCCAGCTCCAGAACCAAGGCAGGCTTGGGGACTAGCATGGTGCTGCCAGGCCCCTTCCCAACAGGACTTTCATGATCCTGGAAGGGGCCTGGGCAATTCAGAAGAGGATGCTTAGTCTTTGAAATCAGTTCCAGGTCAGTGCATCAGTGCTCAGCTCTTTTGCAAGGGGATACCAAAGTGCTGGCAGCTTTGCAGTGGATGAAGTCCCTATGATCCCTTGCTTTAAAGGAGGAGTTAAATGCTGGCCTGGTTAGTTATTCCCACCCCTGGAATGGGATATTCTAGCAAAAGCTTCAGCAG
>NW_005841927.1:821183-821453 GCF_000455745.1 Alligator sinensis
GGGAGCCCAGTGCCACGTTGAAAAGGAAGGGGCGGGAGATCAGGCTTGAGAAGTTGCAGCAGAAAGACAAAGGGTCCAGAGGATGGAGTCGGCAGCAGCTGCCCAACCAACTCAGCCATGCTTCACACACATCGTCCTAGGATTTGAAACTCAGCTTCCTCTCCTGCATTATTCCATCTCCCCATCCTGGGCAGAGGATCCCAGCCCCAGAGGAAGATGCGTTTAGACAGAGTATGTGTAGGGAGCTTGGCGCAGCGGGTCAGGTGTTCG
>NW_005841927.1:821484-822672 GCF_000455745.1 Alligator sinensis
GGCTGCTCGCCAGAGAAGAGCACCTTCCACATTGCTCCTGCTAGTGACATGCCCCTGCCAGCAGGTATGAGGATGCACGAGTGCATTTGATGAGAACCTGCTGCTGGGCCATCTAGTGAACATCTGCTACCTCAGCTGCGGCTGCAAGCTGCCCCTGGAGGAATCGGCTTGGGATAAGGCTCATGAAAGCAGTTCATTTCTCTTTTGAATGAATTCAAGGCATCTTAGCTGTTGCCTGTGCCATTGCTCCTGCCCCCACCTAGCCCCACACTCACCATAGTGCAGTTTCACTACAAAGGGATGGTTCACATCAGCCAGGATGTCCCTTTCCATTTTCGTCCTCACCCGATCGCGCACTGTGGAGAGAGGCATGCAGGTCAGACAGATGGTGCCCCCCAAATCGGCCATGGGGCCCTGCACACTCCTGGCCTTTACCAGCTCTTGTTAAATGTGCCCAAGATGGAGGGGCCAGGGGTAGCTCTCTCCAGACCTCCAGGAAAGGTGGGGAGCCAGTGCAGACCTCCCATTTCATTTCTGGCATGCAGAAGAGGACCAGGCTAGGGAAAGCCCTTCTCACCTTTCAAGGTTGCTTTCTTCAGGACCTTCATGGCGTAGAGGTGGTTGTTATCCGGGGGCGTGATTTTTCTCACTAAGAAGACCTGTGTGCAGAGGAGGGAGACATCAACCGGTGGTAAAATTCATCTGGATGGAGTCGTAGTGCCTGCTAGAGCAGAAGCCTCAGAGCGGCCCCAGAAAGGCAACTAAGCATGGGGCCCGGGAGTCCCACACCAAGCTCTGCAAGCCAAACCCCTCAGGGCTCCCAGGAAAGGCTGGGGAGAGGACTGCGATTCCCCCAGCCCTCACCCAGCCTGTCTGCATCACTTCCTAGACTGCTCATCCCCAACCCTGCCTGCTGTGCAAGCCTTCACCCAGTGGTGCACGCTGGGCACGACAGCAGGGGACAGGACTTGAGGTCCTTTCTGTTCCTAGTGGGGAAGTGACAGCTATTTAAGAACAAACTACCTACCTCTCACATGAAGTGGCAGGTCAGTGCCTGTACCACCAGGCCAAGGTGCCTGTACCACCAGGCCCAGGTAAGTCTGTGCAGCACAGGGGCATGCACTGACACAATGTCTGCTAATGCTCTGCTGTGCTAGGAGGCTTCCTGCTGTGCGTGGGTTGGATGGC
>NW_005841927.1:822682-843620 GCF_000455745.1 Alligator sinensis
ACAGCACTGCCTGGCTCTGGACAACAGCAGCACATCTGGCAGAGCCCAGCACAAAGGGACAGGGCTCGCACTGCCAGTCACATCCTCACAGACCGGGGGAATTGTGATGACTACTGCCCCTGGCCAATACCACCCAGTCTCCAGGGTGCAGGCAGAAGACCATCTTTGATAGATCTGGACTATGAAAGAGCAGAGGGCTTAGCTGCTGCTTCCTTTCCCTCCAAAGTGGACAAAGGAGGACTACGCACACCGCAAGGTCAAGGCTGTCGATAATCACTAAAGCACTCCCAATTTTTCTTTATCCAGCTGAGTGGCCACTCAGTTGCACGGCACCGGATGTCACTGTCCTGTGCAATACAGGCTCTTGCAAGCAAAGATCCCTTCCCCTCCATCCCCGTCTGTCAGAATTCACACTGGAGTTCATGGGAGCTCTGCAGGTACCAGGACTACAAGAAGGGGCCCTCTGAGCAGGCTGCACCTGAGCAGTTCAGGTGTGGAGGGCTGGTGGAAATCATGAAAGCAGGGCCTTCCCCAATACACCCTTGTCTCTGCAGCCCTGAAAGAAAAATGACTGAGGGAGTGAAACGTAGCAAGCGGCGCACTCACCTTGCCGAAGGAGCCTTGTCCCAGGACCTTGAGAAGTTCGAACTGCGAAGGATCAGCCTTCTCGGAGCCTTCCTTCACATGGTGCGTGATGTTGATCTCCTTCACGATGCCTTCGCCCTGAAAGAAAGACACGCGCGTGAGCAGGAACCACTCCAGAGCAGAGGAGAAGGCTGCCTGGCCCAGCGCCGAGAGTGCCATCGAGTTATTTGTGTTGTGTCAAGCAGCCTCTCCTCCGATCAGTACCCAGGACGAGAAACATTGGAAGGCTTTCAGCAACCAGCCTGGCATCTTACAAGCATGACAGCCTCTTCCTCAAATGCCTGCTCTTTGGATTTTGCCCATTGACAGAGGTCAATCTTTGTTCTACATTTCCTGAGAGCACTTCACTTGTTAAGCATTAGTAGCAAAACTAGGAATGTTTATGCCATTAAAAAATTCCCACTATACAGAAAACAAGGCACTGTTGTCAAAACAAGGACGTGGCTGGCAGCGATCATCCTCCCTGAACCCCATCTGCTCAGAAATCTGAGCAGCTCTGCCACCGCGCATCTTTTGCACAGAAGGAGGCTTTTACACAGCCACAACCCTTCATCACTTCCAGGCTGAAGAGAAGCCAAAGCCTGTCGCTGGCACACGATTTGTTTAAACACCTTCTTGTATTGAACTGGAAACTCGAAGGAGACGGCTGTATAGAGCGAAAAGGATGGAGCGAAGACGATAAGTCAGAAGCTTCCATTTACCTTCTAAACACGAAACGAGGGAAAAAAGGCAGCTGCAGACGCCAGAGAGCAACTTTTCAACACTCCTTTCTCCCACCTGTCCTCCCATCCACAGCCCTGAGGAACTCCCTCCTGCAAGATGGTGAACCTGAAACTTGGGCTCACCTGGACCAGACGCTTCATACACATACAAAGCAAAACAAATCTCTAAAAAAGGGACATCACCCTTCATATTTTAGTTTTCTAGATAATATATTTGACTTTCTCCATGGGGTGGGGGGAGAAGAAAGTCTCCCCACGTGGAAAGCCATGCTTAGAAACTGAACTCTGGCCCACGGGGAAACCTCGACCAGGTCACCATGTTTTACTACCGCAGTGTTTACAGAAAGCTCAACACCCCTTTCTGCAACATGGGTTGGATTCGAGCTCACAGGCCGACGAGAGCAAGGACTTACCACGGAAGTGGTTGCCGACCTGCTGTGCTGCACTGCGCATCCTTTCCTTCCCTTGCTGCCTTGCTTTGTTTTCTCTCAGTTTAGGAAGTGCCTTTGTTTTCATGTTTTTGGCAGCCTGGTTTGTTCAAGAGCCCACACTGTTTAGAGCGGTGATTCTCAACCAGGGCAGGTCATGGCACCCTGGGCGGGCCTCGAGATCCTTTCAAGGGTGCTGCAGGGTACCATGCAATGTTAGCACTGAGAGGTGTGCAAACAGGAGTCACAAATAAACCCACAGATGTCACTTAGGAACCTATAGGATTAAAAGTGTTCTGACCTGCTGTGGGCTTCCTACGTTCTTTGCACCAGGAGAACTGCTCCATTTTTATGGGGGCAAACACAAGCCGGGTGCCTTGAGAGGTGCTTGGAGTCGATCAAGGTTGAGAACCACTCACTTCTAGTGGAAATTTAAGTCCTTAACTGTGCCACTGGTACAGCAGAGAGTGCCAGGCAGTACGACAAGCTTCCCCAGCTTGTTTCCCTAAGCGTGTACCCCAAGCCTTGCTCCGGAGGGAACACAGAGGTGTGAAAGGGATGAGACAGTCTCCCTAGTCCACTCGGTCTGCAATTTTCATGACTCAATAACATGGTCAATTAAGTGTGTGGCTTTTATACTGCTGGCAACAGTCCACCAGGCCCTGAACCACCAGCTCCTTTCTTCATGCCATCAGTGAAAAGCAGCTCTCCATCACTAGCAATCCAATCTGCTTTACAGCTGTAGCCTACAGCTCCCCCGTATCCCGGTCTCAGCATCCAAATGGCCTGGGAAAGGAACCCAAAAGCCAAGCTCTTTGAAAGATCTAGAAAGAGAGGCTCCAGTTGGAAATGTCAGAGGTTTCCATGTTCTTTGTGGCTAGAGTCACTTTTCTGGACTGAACTTATTCTGCTATTTGCTACCCATGATTAAGGAAATAGTTTGAGCTGTATGCGACCAAAACATAGCAAGCATCCCCTTTCCTGGACAGATTACTAGTCCAGCTCAGCACTGTTGGAGTAGTTTAAGTCTGGCTCAGCTGAAGATAACAGGAAAGCAGGAGTGTCATGAACATGCTCCAGAGAAAAACCTAACCAACATCGTGCCAATATTTAACTACCAATTTACACTAGATCGCTCGTTAAAATAGCCATCCCTTTGAAACTCAGACATGCGAACCTCAAACTCACTCTGCTTGTAATCCAGGAATCCACTATGGATGTGCAACACTCGCTGCCAGTCCAGACTGACCCTCCAGCAGAAGTGTACGCTTGTTAGGACCTGCTTTAAAACCATTTATCTGACAGTAAGCCCCAATTTGTTCAGCTGGATGAGAGCACAGCTAGCGCGGAGAGCCACAAGGCAGTCAAGCAGTTCAAGATTTGCATACACACAATCTGGCAACTAAAGCACACCAATTTGTGTTAGATAAATATGTTAGATGAATGTAGATTTTTATCCGAAGCGATGCTTTAGCTGAACAGCTGGAAGCTCCCCTACTGAAAGGGGGCTCCTCTCCTGTCTGGTCCGTTAGCCTCCCACTGAGGATGTTGGAGGCCAGATTTCTTAACTTGTTTAGTGGCAAACCACGAAAGGAGCAGCTGGTCGGGTAGCTCTGCAACAACTGCTGCAGCCATCTGAGAACTAGATCTTTAAATCCCCACACCAGCATTCACTAGGCTTCCACCTGCGCAAAAGAAGCTTCCTATTGCAATGCAATTAAACCAAAGCCTGCAGGAAAGGATGGAGAGAAAACCTAAAAGGCTGCCTCCCTCTCTAGCTGCAACTGTTCCCCCAACCAACATCATCTCAGCGGAGCTGCAGGCTAACAGACACAGGACAGAGAGTGCATCTCCCAGTCGAGGGCTGCAGTACTAACCGAGCTGGAGAGCTGGGCAGGGGCGGGCAGCTGCAGGCTGCATGGTTTTGCTCGGTGTTTTCTGGGCAGCCACAAGGCGAGCAAGGCGCAGATGCGAGGAAACTTGGGGTCCCGCTCCATGGTCCCATCCCTTTCCACATAGCACCTCCCCCAGCGGCAGGGCACCTCCTAGAGCAGCATGGCAGGCCGTCGGGACAGGCACAGCTTCATGGAGGAGCAGAGGCAGCTTCAGGCACTCCTGCCGGAGAGCACGGAGGAGGCCGGTGGTGGCAGCACAGCCTGCAGATGCGCAGTGACAGCGCGTGCACGGTGTGGGAGCTCAGAGCGAGGCGAGAGCGTACTCCCACTCCCCGGCAAGTCAAGGTTGTGGTTAGTTTCACACCTCACAGCTTCTGGTGCCGAGGGCCTCCTCCAGTGCAGAAAGCCCCCCGCCCCTGTGCCAGCCCTGCCAGGATCTGTTGTGCGCAGTCTGGGCTGCGGATCGGGGCCTCTTTTTGCCTCCGGATGGGAATTTGGGGTCCCCCCCTTCAAACGTCACTTATCCTTTGACCAGGGGATAAAAACCACAGGTCAAGAGAGAGCCCGTCTAGCAGCACGTTCTGGCTCAGAAAGTCTGGGTCTTTGTCCTCGTATCCTGCTTAGGGACGTGGTCTCCTACTGGAGGTCCCAGTGAAGCCGGACGAGATCGAGTCGGTCCCTGGGGTTCCACGTGAGGGACTCGCGCGTGGCCAAGGTGGAGGTGGCTTTGCTCATCGTCTCCCAATGCATTCCTCGAGAGGCTGAGGCACCTCTGCAGGCTGTCGGCCACCAATCGGTCGACCGCAAGGCCCGTAGCTACGCGGCTGGGAGTCGCAGGCAGGGGCAGACACGTCAAAGGTCGAGAGTGCTGTGCTGTGCCGGGCCAGCCCCGGTGTCCGGGTTCACTCAGCGCAGCTCAAGGAAGGCTGGTCCCCGCGCAATACTACGATGCCTTTGGCATTGTTCCCAACTGCGTTCCCGTTAGCCTTCCCACACACCGGCTAAGCAGATGTTCACAGCTTACCTGCTCTGTTGGGTGGTTGCTCCTATTGTTCCTCCCCCCCACACACACACAAATTTAAGCTCGGGTTGCAATTAGAAACAAGCCAACAGCTGCATTCACTGCTGGAAATTCCCCAGAGGGTTTGGAGCTGGGTTGTTCATTTGGGACCACTTGCCACCTTCCTTCTCCCTACACCCACGATGATATATTTTAACTAATAACGAAAAAAGCTAAATGACTTTGTTTTTTCTGCTATGAGACCAGTCTGGAATAATGGCGCCTTTATGCTCCATGTTGTACAAGCAATTCAAATCCACACGCCCCCTTCCCCAAAAAGGCACAACAGAGAGGGAAGAGGTAGGGGCTGAGGCCCATGAGGTTTCGTAGGTACCAGAGAAGATTGGGAGGCATCAAATCTGAGCTGCAGTGCAGAGGTAGACAACCCTCACCAGGAAAGGGAGACAAGACTGCTGGTGTATTTTGCTAAAACCTCAGTAGAAAGCTGGTTATGAACCAGCTCAGAAAAAATGATGTCAAAGGACTAAAGGTTTCATATTTGGTTAATTACTTCTAGTAAAAAGTCATCAGATGTAGAACCAAGTATGAGCAGATACCGATGAAGGAACAATTCAGTCCTTCTCTCTGCCAGGCCAGCTAGCTTGCTGTATTTTTATTCTTAGACACAGCGATAGAAGTCAGCTCAGTATTTCAGAAAAACCTAAAAAAATAGATGACATTCACAACACGGGAAGAGGGTTAGGGTGGGGAAGGAGGGGGAGGGCGAAGACATGATCGGGAGGTCACGTGAGTGCCTGACTCATATCTGCTTTCCGTATTAGCAACTCTACCTAGTCAACTGGGCCAGGAGGTGTGTCGTAAAGAAAAACCCTGCACCGAGCACCTGGCAAAACACTGTTCACGCTCTCCCACCAGCCTGTCAGGCTTTCTGGAGTTTGCAAGCCTAGTCCAAAGAGGGCGACTGCCCGCGCTGGCTATACACAGTGTCAGAGGAGAGGATGGTTCACAGCTGACGTGAACTGAGAGCCTAGAAATAAACTGCTGGAGTTTGCTCATGGGATAAGGTGCAAACTAACGCACAGGTCTCCGAGGTACGGCGCTGTAGCAGGCTCTAACCTTGTCTGCCAAGTCCACGAGGTCTCTCTCCACCCAAGTGATGTCCGACTTTGCCTGTGGAACAAAGAACGAGAGTCAGGACAAAGGGTCTGGGATCTTCAATTAACCTTTTCCTAATGGACTTGTTTAAGAGAAGGGGTCAGGCTGTTTATGGACTCGCACAGTGGTGCCCCAATTCAGAGCTCTGCAGTACGGCCAGGGAAGATGATGGGGCTGCTGGGTTTAAGAGGCCTTTATGGACTTCTCTGCGCAGCAGGGGTGGTGGGGAGAAGGGCACAAGCCTGTCACAAGTTAATTATTCACACCCGCCTGTCTCAGCATCACGGCTGCTGTTGGGGGATAGAAGAGAGTCCTAGGTTCTTCCACTGGCCTTAGGGGCCAAATTCTGCTTGCAGCCACACTTCCAGAGCCGTTCCCGGTCTCTGCGGCATCAGCCTGAATTTCCACCCGCCCAACAGTGGGATCTGGGACCTGGATACTGGGGAATGGCTTCTCTTTGGGGAAAGACCAGAGCACCTCAGGGTCAGAGCTCAGCGCATCCCCTGTGGCAACGTCAGGCAGGGACAGGTGGCTCCGTCTGGTCGGCTTCCAGCCCACATCTGGGCAGCAGAAGTACCAATCCAGGCGGCCTTTTAAAACAGACGTGGCCCAGTTCGAGGAACCCTTACGCAGAGCGCCACAGTAACGATTTGAAAAGGCTTGAGCCATACCTCCACTCCAGAGCAGGCCATTTCCCTCTGCCCCTACAACACTGGTTTTCTCTTTCCAGACTCAGGGCACCACTTGGAAAATGCCAGCTCTTAGTCTATTAATAATCTACTCTTAGTCTACTAATTAAACAGCTACTAATAACATTCATTCACCCCGTTTTTAACTACGGAAAAAGACTAGAGCAATTCTGCGGTTGCAAAACCCGCAGTGGCAGGTCAGAATTGTTTTAAAACCATGTATTCCTACGTGAAATCTCTGGGTTTAACCTTGTGAATTGTGTTTCTGCACCCAATGATGCTAACGTTGCGTGGCATACCGCAGCACCCTTGAGCGGTGCCACGGCCTGCCCTGCCCCGCAGGACCGCACCCAGACAGACTCAAGGCAAGAAGGTTAAAATCTGAAGAACCCAAGGTTAGAAATTCTTTGTAAAAAGGTACCGCACATCTGGGAGTCCCTGCACAGCTGTTTCAGCCTGTCTAGAGAGGATGAGCTGAAATTTAAATAATCATAATTTTAAAAATCTCTCAGATTGGAGGCATTTCCTCTCTCGGGCTCAAGTCACAAGGTGTAGATTAGCAGCAGCGCTGCCACACGGGTCTTTTCTTTTTTGTTTTCTTGCTTTCTTTCTTAAGAGAGATGTACAAGCTGCAACTTCTGTTTTCTCCCCTCCATGAGGCTGCTCTATGGTGCCCCAGAGCACCAGGGAGCGCGTGGCCTGCCATTTGGCCTAACTACTTAGTTTCAAGGTCCTTCAAGCAGCTGATGAAAGGAGAAGCTCCCCTGGCCTGCAAATACCAACAGGAAGTCTGCAGTTTATCAACACCGAGCTTCAAAGTAGGGCACTTGCTGGGAAGGGTGAGAGACGAGAAACTCACACCCGGGGTGGGAGGCGGGGAGGTTTGCAGAGACGGGAAATTAAAAATAGGTAAATTAAGCTTGAAAAAGGGCAGAATACAAACAGCAGAGGCCTCGTTTCAAATCTCCCCAGCCTTCCCCACTGCCGTTGCTTTCTCGCTGGATTACCACCCAGGAGCAGATCCAGAGAAGAGACCAACCGCGCCCGTCCCTCACCGAGTTTTAAGCCCCTGCTGTCGGTTCCCGTCACATCTGGACAGTCATAACCAAAGCCTCTAAAAGAGTTTCCTTCAGGTGTATCCAAGACAGACACCCACACGGAGGTAAACGGGATCCCCCATTTATAGAGGTTATTATCCAGTCGTGCCCATGGCGAGACGGGTTCTTGTGTCGGCTTGGCTGGCTCCCTAACTCCTTGGCTCTCGAGCCGCTGGGTAAAACAGATGCACCCGAGTGAACGCAGTAAAACAGAGCCCCTTTTACCTCTGCCTCATCACAAGCTCGCATAACTTAACGTGCTACTTAACAGCCACATCTTTTGCAGCCGTTTACATCGACTCCCTGAAGGCTTGGGGGACCATTTGCTGCTCCCCAAAGATTAGTGGCACCCTCTTTCAGCCAGGTTTGAAACCAGGAAGTTCCCGCATGTCTGAGAGAGGAGGAGACTTCTGAGCTGCTTTTGCACAGCCTAAAATCCACTTAGTCATCCTCTAGCAAGCCCCTGCTACCAAGGGCTGTGGATGCAGATTGTGCCTTCCCAAGCAAAGAGTTTAAATCTCTCAAGCTCTCCTCTTCCCTTTTTCTTAGAGTTTTAAAGACAAAACAGGTGAAAGACAGGGATTAATTCGTGGATTTTTATAAACGTCGGCGGTGGGTATCTTTGAATCCGAGCGTAGGAAAACAAGGAGCCAAGCCCTAGGAGCTAGCTTAGCCTTCCTGCAGGCAGCTAGAAAGAGGCCTCTGCTTTCTAGTTTCTTCTCGAACGCTCGGGTCCCAACCCACTCGGCGCTCTGGCAGCTCATGGAAGAGAGTCCTCGAGAGAGAGCCGCTTTCACGGGGAGAAAAGCCCTTTCGAAAGATAAGTGATAAATTAACTTCAGAGCAACTTGGCTGCTGGTATCTGCCCAGTCCGACTGCCCTCTTAGATCCTACCAAAGAGAGACCGCGACCCTGCGAGCAAAGCAGCTCTGTGAAGCTGATAAACAGACCCTTGCACTTGCCTCTTGGATCCTTGGCTTGGTGCGAAAGAGAAGCCTCAGCATTTCCAGCACTCTCGGCGGTTACTCTTCCATAGCTCACAAACGGGCCTCCGACCTAGAGCTCTCCCCAGCCCGGAGCCCAGCCCGAGAACCCGAGCGTGTCACTTGGATGTATTTTGGGAGTTTCAGCACAAAGGAAACTGTGGTTTGTCGATGGGGAAACTACACCGAGCGTTCTCTGCACAACCCAGCGGCCAAATGAAGACGCTTGTGACAACACCAACCTCTTGTATGGCTCTTTGCGTCTTAAAATCCTTCACGATTCCTCCCCCCGCCTTATCTATAAAAGTGGTGATACTGCAATACAGAGAAGGAAAGCAAGGCTGAAACCAGATGGGGTAGAGCTGGGACTACAACCCAGGTCTTCCACCCACTGGGCCACACTGCCCCTACTAGAGAAGGGGGACCCCTCGGAGGGCAGTAGTTTGAGCAGTCCTGAGGAAGTGCTTTCCCTGGGCGCGTGGGCGTTTACACCTTGCACTGAGCCTGCTGGGAAAGGGTTGGAGAAAAGAAGGCAGCTTCCCAAAACAGCTGGTGTTTCCCTGTGTCCAGGGTCCTCCTGGGGTCTTCGTTAAAAAGCAGAAATCCTTTCGGAAATCAAGCTCTCAAAGCCATTCAGTGGCAGGGGGGCTAACTGGTTGCAAGTGTGTGAGAGTGTCATAAGATCTGTTTTCACAACCCTGAGCAGGGTTTATCTTGGGCCCACACACCCGCCCACACCCACACCCACACGTCCTTCCTCCCCGGTCGCTCACACGGATTGCCAAGAGGAAGCTTGTGCCCAACTCATCGGGCACTTGCTTCTAGTTCCCACCTGTGGGAGCCATCTGAATTTCAGATATGCAAAAGAGCAATCCCCTCCGGGGTCAGCATCTAGGCAGCTGTTTCGTCAATATTTGCACAATGCAAGGTCACAAATGCCCCTGGCAGTGCTGCCTGCAAGGCAAGAGACTTTCCTTCATGGGGGACTGGCTCCTTTTAATAATCCTCCCCAAAAGCAAAAAGTTCCAGCTCCACTTTCTAGTACGGGGACCTGGCTTCAGGCTGTGCGATGACCTGGCAGTGTCACAATTCAACTAGTCCTGAACTAAACTGGCAGGCAATAACCAGCATCAGCATGCCTCCAGTGCTGCATGCTGTGGAAGCAGCCTGGCCGCAGCAGCACACAACTCCAAGCTGGCTACTTTTCCTAGCTCTTTAAATGATCTCTCTGTCCACTACTTGAACTAGTCCAAGTTTAACACTTCAGCTTTGAGCTCCCAAGCCTTATACTTGTGGTAAAAGTAGCTCTAGAAGGAGTGTGCGCTAGTGGCAATCCCATGAGTTGGGATGCAGTAGCTTGGAAACGGTTGTTCTATCACACCTGCACGTGGGATACAACAGTCCCCTTCCCATACAAGAAATAGGAAAATAGCCCAGATATATCCAGCAAAGGGCTCCTTGTCCTTCAAGGCAAACAGTCCACCTCATCTTGCTAAAGGGACAGAAACAAAAACCAGAATCCAAAACACACACGGGCTCCGTTTTGAGTAGGCAGCAACTACGAACGTGTCAAGCATTAGTGCTGCATGAATGATTGTAATTCTGCACGCAAAGAGGACGTTACTTTGGTAGTCTGGACTAAGAATATCTCAACTCTTTTTTTTGTGCCGGGACAGACGGAGCATGGACACACCTATGCATGGAGCAGGTTCAGAGAAGGGGGAGGGGGAGCAGGATGAGGCAGGGCCAAAGGTGGTCGGGTTTTGTGACACCCGTATCACTGCCGGCTGCTGCACACAACAGTGACAGCGTCACAGCAGCTGTGGGCCTGGAGGGGAGCGGCCAAAGGCAGAGCTGCCACCTGTGAATTTGTAGGGACACGGACAACAGCAAGAGGCAAGCACAGCAGGCATTCCTTGCACCTCTACCTTTGATGTTGGTGACTTTGAGACAAGTAGGATGAATTGCTTAAAACATTGGAAACAGGCAAAAAAAAAATAATGATCCGAGGACCATTTAAGCAGCAAACTGCGTAGATTCACTGATATCAGGGAGCTCAGCCAGACCTACTGCCATCATCCCAGCCCAAACTCTGTATTCCAGCTGGGGAGACACCTTGCTAAGCCCCAATTAAAAAAACAAAACAAAACAAAAAAAATCAGGAAAAAATACCCCCCCAAAATGAGAACTACTTTTGTCTCCTGCTGGGATCCAGTTTCCGCTGGGATCACGGTATCGGTTCCAGGCAGAGAACGGGGAAGGATCAGCATGTCATAAACAGGAAACGGGGGGTGTGAAAACCTGCTCTCCGAGAGGAGACATCTGCTGCCGTTGCAGCCGGCTCCAGGAGTGGGATTCTTGCCCCCATGCCAGAGAGAGATGTTCCAGGCAGACAGTCTGGCGGCAAGCCACACAGCACTAGTTCAGCTCCGCCGTGGCGACTGGAGAAGAGACTCCCATTGCACATGCGGTCTGGACACGGCGTCGCTTATTGAGGGTTGCGATTAAAAAAAACCAACAAGCAACACCTCAAGAGGTTCAGCGTTCCCAGGTGAGCGACAGTAACCCCAGGGACTTTCACAGCAGCTCTGGCGTCAGGAAGATGCCGATCCCTGCTAGGCCTCTTCAGACCATCACGCTCCTGCGAGCTGTTTCAGATCAATACATTGCAAGAGGAAACAACCGGCAGAGGAGGCTTCCTAGGAGGGTCGTTTGCAATACGTGGAGGTCAGAGGGTCCCAAGAACCGTCTGTGTGATTTGCACACAAGTAAAGGATGCTACAGGCATGAAGCAGAGCAGCAGGAGCACGTGTCGACTTCAAGCCCGACCACGCAGGGTCCAGAGCACTCGTCATTCGGCAAACAGACATGATTTGGAGCCCACGCGTAAATTTTGTGCAACCAGTAAAAAATTTACTTTTCGGGGCTTTAAACAGCTTGAGCGGAAGCTGCCCACACCCAGATCCATAGATACCCGGTCAGTCTGCCTGCCTGGAGGAAAGGGGCTAGCAAATGACTTTAAACCAGAAGAGAACGGGGCCTCAAGGAGAGACTTTTGCACAGAGGGGGTTTTAGACCCAAGAGAGAAGTGAGCTTGAGGAAGCAGTGAGGTGGCCTCAAGTAACAGGTTTTACTTCTCTGAACTAGAAGGGAAGGAGGGAAGGAGGCGAGAGGAAGCAAGGACACGCTTTCAAACAAAGTAGCAACAAATAGGAAGTAAAGCCACAGAAAGTGCAGGCAGCTGCTGGATTCACAGCTGTGGGAGACTACCCACATACCCCTGCTACTCCAGCCCGAGCCGCCTTGGGAGAGACTGAACAGCGTCTGCTCCCGTTTCAATGCAGGCCCCCTGCCCCGCAAGAGCGCAGGGCTTGAGCCTTCAGCCGCTACACACCCCAAAATAAATAAATAAATAGATAAAAAAAATTGAACTCTTCTCTCCCCAGAGAGTCTTCAGATAGGAACAACTTAAAAGTAATAGCAATTTGCTTTATTTAGGCAGCTAATTGCTCCCTCCTCAGCCAACAGGAGGGGAGATTTCCCCGGAGCTTTCAAGCACTTATTTTGCCAGGAAGAGTTTCATGTTGCCTTCAGTGCTAGGAAACGCTCGTTGCCTGAAGACAGTCGATTGTGGTCCTGAAGGAGTCCTCCCCGTGGTGTGCAGCGTGCATGGACGAGCGATCCTGTTTACTGAACCTTTGAGAATTTGTCTTCACTAGATCTTAAAAAAGAGGGTGCGGTTTTTCTCGCAAGCCACATAAGCTGAACACATGGTAGCTACAGGGGTTGAGATTCTCAAGTTGACAAGGCAGTTTTCACTAGAACTAGGCGAAGTTCCCTTCCCCCAAAAGCAACTATGTCCAAAGAAAAAAATCAGGTTAAGTAGGATGCTTTGGCGAAAGTACATCTGTTTCATATTTTTTTTTTTGGGGCGGGGGGTTCCCCTCCCAAAAGTATAAACAGATTTTTTTTAAAGTGCTTTTTCATTTTGAAACAGAGTGAAAGGGGCTGGAAAGCCTAGAATGAAAAAAAAAAAAAAAAAAAAGAAACTTAGATACTGGACCTAACTTTCAATGTATGGTGTGTTTTAAAGCCAGACGGGAGAGAAGAAAAATACCACCACACGCCACAGGCTTTTCCTAACTCTGGTTTCACACATTTCCAGGTCAAGGTAAGCCCTGGACTCCCATCTAGCAGAGCAAGATGAATGTTAACAGGGTCGTTGCCACATAAACCCCTCATCCACATTCAAGTGTTAAAGTTATAACCCCCTTATCTCTCTGCTAGCAAACATGTGCTTCAAGGGTGGGTGAGTCTTCCTGCCTCCCACAGAGTTGAGACAGCTGCTTTTTCAAATTTTAGTTCAGATACCAAACTCTTACAAAGAAACTAGTTGTGATGAAAAGAGGGGGAAGGGAGAAATGTGTAGACTCCTGTCTTTTTTCTGGATGGGCAAAAAAGGAGACTTGCTTGCGTGCACTCTTTAAAAGGAAAACCCCAGCATGTGAACGCACAGACAGCTTCTTACCGTGCAGGAAAAAAAGGGAGGTACCCTTCTTGCCACACAAGTGGCTTGATCTGCGGTAGCTCTACACCTGTGCAGCAGCTGCCTCCGTGCTGCTCCCAAGTTGGGATTTATTCCCTGGTGAGTAGTTACATGCCTGCTACTCATCCTCCTAAACGACACCGCAGCAGGCCTGTTCGCTCCAGTTAGAGAGCTTACTATAACCCTCTCCCCTTTTCACTTGCCAGGGTTGCAGCCCTAGTCCCCATCCCCACCAGGATGAGCAATAGCATACCACTGCAAGGCAGGAAGAGCACGCAGGGCAAGGAGAGGTGGTTGTGGACACAGAAGTCTCTTTGTTAGTCAACACACAAGTGAAAGAGCACTGGAGCCTTCAGGGGTGGATTCCTGCCTATGAACTCAGATTAAGCACTACTAGTCTGAAAGAA
Source organism: Alligator sinensis (assembly GCF_000455745.1). Lineage (NCBI taxonomy): Eukaryota > Metazoa > Chordata > Crocodylia > Alligatoridae > Alligator > Alligator sinensis. The sequence continues at coordinate 836,271 of NW_005841927.1, forward strand.
TGAGGAGGAAGGACTGAGAATAGCACAGCTATAGGAAGAGGCACCTTTCACTCAGCATGGCCTCCAAGGAAGAGAACAGCTGCATTACGGCGCCCAAAGGAAAACACACATAGGTTTCATAGCAAAGCTTTGTCAGACGTCAGCAAAGGTGCCCCATTTCCGTAGGAGCGCAGGGCGCAGCACCCGAACCAAGAAGGGAGAAGTCGGTCGTTCCAGGTTTCGACTGGATCAGAAACCTGGCTCAAGGTTTTGTTTCCCTGCGAACTCTTAGGAATAAAGTACTGCTTAGGTCCCTGTGCTGCAGCAGTTCAGGAGTTCTTGATATTAAGGAGACAAACCACACATTTTGTGCAGAAGTCCTATGTTTTCAGTCTGATGCACTTCATCTATAGGAAAACCCATCGCTTTGGGCCCAGGGCACGTGGAGTATATAATACTGGAAACATAACTGCTTTTTCAGAGAGGAATTTGACATGTTCCAAGTCAAACTCACTCCCTTGAATGACTTTTCTGCCAGTCCAGTTAAAATGATGTAGGCATCACTTTAACTGGGTATGCATGTGAAAGAGCCAAACTGAGACACCTGGTTGTAGCCCCTTTTTCATGGCGTTTGGACAGTCACTCCCTCCTTTCTCCCTCCCCAAGCCCTCCAGTGAAAAAGTTGGCTATTTTTATCATCAAGAAAAAGCCGAATATCTTATTACACAGAGGACTGATCGAGTTGTCACAGGAAGGAAGTGCGCACAGCTGTAAAGTCCTGGAGGCTACAAATAGATGCTTGTATTCACTCTTGAGCAAGGAGCGGAAAGCAGCGTGACAGCAAGCATGGACCAGCACGACTTCCAAGCAAGGAGCCTTGGGATGGACTGACATATGCCAAGCGCTGGCAGTCAGGGGACAAATACATGTCCTTGATGAATCAGTCCCTGCCACTGATGTTACCCCCCAAGATTTGGCCCCAGGATCATACAGGCCAATAACTGTTCATGCCAGCAGGTGGCAGTCTTAAATCGATTTAAAAGCAGCGGCAACCTTTGCAGTGTCTGCTAAAGCAAGGCCAGAGGACCCATTTTACAGCGGCCTCGTGGCAAGATTCAGCATCTCTGGAAATAGATTTGTTAAATCCCCCCATCAGCAGATCAATACCGCCTAGGTAACAGCTGCAGCCCAGGGCTGGAGGGAGGAGGCCACAACCCCCTGCAACGTTGATGGCCACAATCCCACGCGAGGTCTCAGGGCAGAAGCTCCATATTCAACCCAAATCCCCTGTAGTGCATAACGCTCCCTCCAGCTGGGCCACGTGAGCCACGGAGCTATGCCGGCTGTTTTCTAGAACAGAAGCTGCAGCTTGTCATGGATAATGGGAAACGGGTGTCTTGGAAACCTGAAAGAAGATACAGAAGGTTCTTGAGACTTGTTTGAGACTCAGCGACACCACGACTAGAGAAAGCAGCTTCCCATCCTGTCCCTTTCCTCCTGCTTGCAAGTTTGGAGCGATCCTTTCAAGGTGCTGCCAGCCACGCCTGGCTGGGAGCAGCCGGCAATAAGGTCAGCCCTGAACATACAACTGCAGGGAGTGTTTATTCAAGCACCCACCTTAACAGCTTGCTTGTGCCAGAGCAGTGCTAAGTGCAAAGTCCTGCAACAAAAGTGAGGAACTGTAGTGGAAAGTACCTGCAAATGCCTGCAGATAAGGAAAGGCCTGAGCGACTGATTACACACCTTTGGAAGGGAAGTTGCCCTCCATTTTAAGAAAGCCTGAAGGATAGACTTTGAATTGTGCAAACTGGCACTACATGAAGAGGCAACAAGGTCAGGCTGGTCTCAAATTCAGTTGTGCAAAGCAGGATAAGGAAGATCGCAGCCTGATTCTTCCTGACGAGAAACGTTGGGGAATTATTCTTCACCACCCGTACGGCAAAGCTAGGCTCAGTCTGGACATGATTTAGTTTGTCAACTTTCCAGCCCTAACTGGAGAAACAGCGCCTCTGAAGGCAATGGGGAAAAAGAAAAAGGAGTCTAACACTAGCTGCACGACTAGAACCGAGACTAGTTTGGGAAATTAGCCAAGTGCCTCTGTGGGATGTGGAATTTATTTCATCGCAAGAATGTAGGAATGCCATAATCCTCCCACAACGGGCAGAGAAGACAGCGTTCCTCGCAGGACGCTTAAAGAATGTCCTTTGGCCCCGACAGATCTTGCCTAGGTTATCTAGCTGGTTTAGCCGTGTGCATGCCTGCACACACACGCTCGCCACCATCCTCCTGCTCTCCCACCCTCCTGCAGCTCGGAGAGCTACTGCAGCGGGTAGATGAATAAGTCATACAGGAAATTAAGCAAGTCCAGGTTCCCCACTGTTCCCATCGGCTCAGACGGCGACATCTCCCAGGAACAGCATAGAGCGGGGCCGAGCAATACGAAGCATTGATAAGAGCAGATGAGCTGGCAGACTCTTGCCAGGCTGCGACATGATGGCAGACGCCTTGTCGGTAATGCTCGTAGAAGCCATGCTGTGAAATTCAACCCACGGCCAGAACATTATTCCCTTCGTTGCTGAGCAGCTGAAGGAAGAGGATGCCTGGTACTATCCAGGACTTTGGATAGGGTGGACTAAGACCTGGTAAGGGCCCAGCCAGTGCTGGGAAGATAGCGAGGCTTGAAAACAGTAACAGCAAGTGGCGTTTTGCCTGGTTCCTCTCGACTGGGAACTTTCACTTCAGATAAGTTTTGCAGTCTCCAGTTCCCTTCCTGGCAAACAAGAGCTGGAACCTCTCTCAGCATTTGCAGAGCAAACTGCACCTTGGCACAAGCTGACCCCCTCCCTGCAAAGGAAAGTAAATTCTGATATGTTCAGCGCTGGTCAGGGAGGCTAGAAGCAGACAATACACTCACTTGGACCTTGCACTGTTCAGTATATAGGCCAGCAAGAAAGCTCTGATGGCAGCAACATTGAACATGACTTGCCCCTTTCATTTTTTGTAATCAGATACTTCACATCTAGGCCAGCCTGTACTCAAGCTTTTCAGTTAAATGCCTTGCTTCTCTTAGCCCAGTGAATCAATACTCAGATCACAATGCCTGTTTAACAGGGCCCTTTTATCTTCCTTTTATCAGCCAATTTGATATTCCTGAAGCCGAGTTACAAGCTACAGCAACATCTTATTTCCAACAGAGTCCTGCAGAATGCATTACTCGACTGGGCTCCGTTGCAATATGGCTCCATCAGCAGAATAGAAATCCTTTGACATTAGGCCGAGTTGTGGCGAACGGGACTTGTGGGGAGATCAATTAAATAAAAGTTTGATTGTCTCTTGAAACCGATTCCGCAGCCGTCATTCCTCCAGGGAGGTCATGGATCTTACAACGCCGGCCATTAGCATCCAAGTCTAACGAAGCGTGGTTAGAAGATGGACACTGAACGCTCCTGTTTCAGTTGCAAGCCTGTAGTGCGAGTTGAGCTAGAATTGGGAAGGTAAAAGATGTCATGCTGCTGATCAAGATGGTGTTTTTGCCTCCAAGCATCATCCCAGCAAGAAATGCAAGGGTGGGCAGGGTATTTGTTTGCTTGTTTTTGAGCACAGCGGTCCCTAGTCCCTTTGCTGAGAGTCCACGGAAGGCGAAGGTATGAACAGTTTTTACTAAGGACTAGTGAGCCATGATGAAGAGATTCACGGCTATAACATACAAGCGCTGTACAGAAGAGGAGCTAATGCAAAGTCTGAGCTTATTGTTTGCACATCACCCTATTCACCTGGCACAAGCCTGTCTGTCCAGTGTTGCTTTCTGTGCCGTTTCACTGCCACGGGCTCTTTCAATCAGATTCTGTGGCTGGCACATGACTTCTTGGCATTGCCTTTGACAGCTGGCAGAACACAGCGAGGGGACAAGCCATTTTGATTTCACCTGCAGTGACTGTCAGGGGAGAGGGCAGGGAGATATTTCCCACTTGTAAAAAAAATAAATAATAATAATAATAAATGATGCTTTGCTTCCATAAAAAGCCAAACATCTCTAGCGCTGTGAAAGCTTCACCGAGTTTGGTATCTTGATAGCCAGCATTAAAGCCAAGTGACCCTCTGGTATCTTTAGTGTGCAGGGCACAAAAGCACGCGTTTGTAGCATACACCTGTTCAGTGCCACATGCTTTAACCTTCAGCAAAGACGTTTCAGAGATCTGGATCTGGCTCCACCAGGGTCTCTGGAAAGTTTCAGGACTCGAATGGCTTTGAAAAGTCGTTAGCTGCGTTAGTCTGAAGTCAGGCACAAGGCAGGGTACATTTGTTTTGGGCAGCATCAGCTAACAGGCCCAGGCCAAGGACCTTTGTTTGAACAAACGTTACCCCTGGAGTTATTCAGTTTCTTCCCAAGACACCGGACTTCTGCTCAGACCCTTCCCCAGCCTTGCCTCCCCACCACGGCCACAGCGACAGGACGTGTTCGCCCAGCCAGTACCAGCATCTCCAGCCCTACTGGGGCGAAGCGCAGAGTTTGTGCCAGCTCGGTCACGTTTCCTTCCTAGTCCGCAGGCTGATTGATGAGAGTCCCTCCCCAAGATCAAACGGCACATGCAAGCAGCTCCCATGCTGTTGCATGGGAGCTCCCATGCAGCTCCTTTGCTGTTTTGTCCTCAAAACAGCAAAGCTGAACAGGCTCAGGGAATGCAGAGGATGAAGGGCCGGAAGGAGGGACCCTGCTGCCTTGACACGTTCAAGCCTCTCTCTTCTCTGCCTCCCTGGGAGAAGGATGGCGTCAGAGCCACAGCACACCAGTGACGTTTCCTCAGCGGCTAGAAAGCAGAGTAAATCGAATCGCTCGGAGACAGGCGGAGGCCGCTAAGGTGAATCCACATTCAGAAGAAAGGAGGGAGGTGGGGGGTGGAAAACGCTCCCAATTTCGGACTGAGCTGTCAAGCTAGCCGTGTACAGTCCTGGGAGGGCGAGCGTTGCCAGCTGTGCCGCTAACGCTGCTGCATTCCTCGTGTGCGAGTCCTGTAAACCGACCCCTGTTCAATTATTCATGGAAGCCTGCAGCTCGGGGGCCAGGCTCCTTGCACAGTCAGTTATGTTTCTAATAGCGCGGAGAACCTTGTCATTACCCAAGGCCCAAGCTTGCCGAGGACGCCAGCAAACACCCTGGCAGGGATACAGCCAGGCGCCTGTCAGGCATAACAGGCCCATTAAGAGCATGATCACTTGATTACTTTAGCCGATGAGTAAGGAACAGCCAGTTTAAACAAAGGGCTTTAACTGTGGCAGGATGAACATGCAGAGACTAAATAAGGACTGAAGCACCCACCGGTTCTGGGTCTGACCAGAGAAAAGCCTCATGCTGTCCTCATGCTGACCTGCTCAAATAGCAGGTCCCATCCAGTTCTTTCAGAGGCCCTCACGAATGCACCTTGCATCAACCTTTGCCGGGCTGCTGGTGGGTGACAGGACAGAGAACGGAGCTGCCGAAAAGCAGGATCAGACACCCTGACTCGCTCTGGGAGAAAGCTGCAGCAGCTGCACAAACAGGCTGGGCCTCTGCCCCGACACAGGGGAGGGGAAGGGACTTTAGGTTTGCGTGGTTTTGAAGCCTTAGTTTTAAGAGGCCAGGATTAGAGCAGCCATCCAGTATTGGCAAGGACCGTGGGGCTGGGCACCCCTTCTGTCAGCAGGATTTGTGCTGAGACCGGAATGATAAGCCATTTCCAGCAGCGACAGCATATACAGTTGGCAGAGCTGGGCTCCACCATCTCCGGTTCAGGAGGCCTCGGTCAGCAGGGACCGCGCGTGTCTTGGCCCAGCGTAGCAAATTGCGTGCCGGTCTGCCTGGCAAACATCCTTCCTCTGCCAACGAGCAGCAGGAGCCCCTGTGTCCCTTTCCTCTTGTAGCCACACCAGCCAGCTTTCAGGGGCAGCCCCTGCTACCAAACAGAAAGAAGCACGTCCATCTGGGAGGAAACGAGCAGGGCCTTGAATTAAAGGAGGCAAAGGGATCAGTGAAGTAGACTGGGAGGTATCCTGAGCAGAACTTGGACTGGGACAGAGGATGATTACTTATGTAGGGCAGCTCCTTGACCCATGGTCCTACCCATCAAAGGGAAAAGCCATGAGACTGTGCCCTAGCCATTAGGACATGGCCCTCTTCTGCCACAGATGTAGCTGAGAGCAAGCAGCAGCTTCTCACCTGTTCTCCCTCTCGCTTGTGGGTCTCTGCTCCTACTGTGCTGAGTCTAGGAGACAAGCCAGGGCAGCACTCCCTGACTGCTGTGGTTTCTTCTCCTCTCCAGGCAGTCCCTTGTCCATGGTCTCAACACGTCTTCTCACGCTCCTGGTCCTTCATGTCACGCACCGCCAAAACAGGAACTGAGCCTCAGCCTTTACTGGCTGTTGAGTGGATTGTGATGAGACTTTAGAGGAAACGGGGTCACATCAAGGAGGGAGGATAATGCCAATCAAAAGGGTTGACTGGCCTGATTGCAACAGGCGAAGCTACCACAGAACTGCAGGAACACAAAGACTGAGGGCTTTAAAGTCTTACAGAGACTGTGTCCATGCAAGTGAGTGACGTTCCCATCCCCCTCCAAACACACATTTACTCTTAAAGCAGTGAAGCTGGTATCAGCCTACATTTTTTCTGTATTTGCTCTTGCAAGTCTCCCCTCTGCAATTAGTCCCCTCTGCCCAAGACACTCATTTCAGCCTAGGGGCATAAAAAGGAGCGAGTTCCACCCGGCTGGGCTGCCAGGGCAAGACAGCAGAAACAACTCCGCATCTCAGTGCGGTCTGACTTCTGGCGCCCCACTACATGCCAGTTATGGCTCCTTGAGTGTGCAACGGCTCAGGCAACTGGTGCGAGAGCCAGTTCAGCCACGGAGACCAGGTGTGGCACTGATGTACCTGCCGTGCTCAGGCGCTACCTCTCCCCTGAGGCTCCAAAGGTCTCTTGCAGGGTTGAGCTGAGGACTGCGAGGGTTGTTTAATTGCTTTCCCTGTTTTCCATGAGGCATGATCATTATCGCCTGGAAAATACTGTGATAGTTCCTGCAGTCTGCCTTAGCATTGCTTTCAGAGAGCAACGAGTGGGCATAGCCTCCGCACTGTACGTCAGCTCCTCTACTGCTCATTATGAAGTGATTTCACTAATTGGGTATTGTTGTTCAATGTGTAATTCCTTGCACTTAGTGCCTCTCAAGTGTGCTACCTGCCCTCGGCTGAGCACGTTAATCAGGGTTTTTAATGCAGGCTCCTTAAAAGAGCTGAATTCAAGTTCTTTGCAACTCCTGTTAACCAGCTGTGGAATCACCAGCGGCGCCCCCCCCCCCCCCGGGGAAAAACCCACCAAACCCAAGCGGGAACCTACAC
>NW_005841927.1:843660-848995 GCF_000455745.1 Alligator sinensis
CCCCCCCCCGAGGAAGAACCCATCCAAGCCAAGCTGGCAATTAGACAAGCTGAAGAGTAGGTAAGTGAGCGGGATTTACCACTCAGCCAATCCCGACACTGCCAATTAGTTTCTCTGAAAGGCCCCTCGGGCCCAGCCCCCCAGGCATCTCCATTTCCCAGAGCAAGCTGTGAAGTTGGTCCGTAGCAGCAGAAGCTGGTTCTGTGCCAGGCAGGGGGAAAGCCCTTGCAGGCACGAACTCCACAGTGGAGGGAGCTTCCTGCAGTCTGAGCATCTGCGCTGAGCTCATACCGATAAGCGAACCAGTTCAGGAAGACAACGGGATTAATCCAGAGACTGCTGTGGAAAAGATCTCCCCTGATCCAGGGTGTAGCTTGCAGCAAGTCAAAGGAACCGGAGATAAAAAGGGAAATGGTGGCCTCTTAACCTTGCTTCTTCAAAGCAGTTTAGCTGGCTGGCGGGGGGTGCCCTGGACACGGTGGGGTTAGCCGGTACTATTCCACAAGCCATCAAAGAAAGCCCTGTGCCACCGATACAAAACACTGCCAAGTGACCCAGAATCCCATAGGAGCGTATTAACTCCCTTGCACTGGCGGCGTGTGCTGTGGTCTGTGCGAAAGCCCCATGGCATTTTTAATACTGGCCTTTATAGGAATAGCAGCACTGGCAGTTACAGCCTTCCTTAAAGGCAACATATATCCATACAATCCTCTTTTGCTAAAGCTCCCTGCTCTGCTCAGCATCTCCCAGTGCTGTGGATGTGAACTGGATCATCCAACAGACTGCAAGTTTCTTGGGGCAGGGACTCAGACTGTACAACACAGGGCAAGCACAACTCTGGTTGGATTCGGGCTCATTTATGCAGCACAGGGCTTGTCGTCTTAGCCCGTGGGGGCCTCACAAGGAGGATTTGAAGGCTGAAACAGTGCGGTTTTCTTTGCTGCTTCTTAGCATTTCCCTAGCTACAAGAGGGGGAAGGAGGTGTGAAGTCAGAAGCGGAGGTGTGAACCCCCTCCCAGCTCCACAGCCCCATGTCAGGGATTTCCAGTGTACTCGCAGAACGGGCCCAAGACATGGTGCTCACAGGGACATATGATCACAAGCTTTGATGGATTCCTGCCATTGAGAACAGGAAGAAGAGCCCCGGCATGCTGTGAAACAAAGCGTGCATCCTTGGCAGGGTACCAGGCAAGCTGCAGCTACAATCTCAAGAGGCATCTGCCTGTGACCAGTGGAAAAGGAGGCTGCCTCTCACCCCAAGCAGGCAGCCTCTCAGGGGGACAGGAGAGAAGCACACCCTTGCCACGCAGTGTCCCACAGTGAAACATTTCGTAGTTCTTAGCATGACGCCAAGACATACAACGATCGCAAGATGCGTCTTAGAGCTATAAGAGGGCTGATGCTTTCTCAGATGGGGGGGTGCAGAAGCGAAGCAGTTCAGTCAAGGTCACACTGCAAGGCTGTGGCAGAGCTAAAGATATATATGGACTCCTCGTCATGTCCATTGAACACTACTTCACTGGGCTCCGAGCAAAGCAGCATCAGCATCAACCTTGTCTCAGAGCCAGAGGGAAGGAGAGGAGAGCTACATATGAGCAATACACGATGTGTCCCTAAATCTGGTGAGGTTCCTACCTGCAAGGATAGAAGGCTTCACCCCTTGTTTTTGTACCACAAATAGAGATTGCATCTCTGTGGGAGAGGCCGCACCTATCTGTGGGTTTTGACTAATCCCTGTTGTCTGCTGATGAAGGCTGTTTTTAGCAGTCATCATCACAGAATTAGCAGCAAAAAGGTAGCAAATAAAGGCCCAGAGTAAGGCGCCTGCTACTGCTGCACCTCTTCCCCTTCAATGGATCCAGATTAGCAAGGCACGCAGACAAAGGGGAAATTCTCTCCCTTAACTCCTCTGGGGGCCAGCATCAGCTGAAACTCCGGACACGAGGAAGTGTCTGTGGAGATTATTCTGCCCACCTGCAAGCTTTCCCTGAAGGTTTTAAGCTAGTTGAGGCATTTCAGAGTTCACTTTGCAGTTCAGTAGCAGGTACTTCATGGTTCCTGTTTAGCAGAAGAGCGTTCACACAAGGTTTACAAAGCTGTTCTGGCAGGACCATGTGAAGACAGGTTTCAAACAAACTTGTAAACTGCTGGGCTGTTCTTAGCCATGCCTCGGGCATGCAGACCAGGGCAACTCCAGAAAGACTCAGGGCAAGGCACTAGACTACAGGGCCCTTGGGCTCCATTCCCAACTGCAAGTTAGGGGCCCTCAGGCAACCATTTCCCTTCTCTGCCTCAGCTCCTCCCCTGGAGAGTGGCATCTGCTTCAGAACCTCCCAAATAATGGGGAGGTGTATGGCTCAGAAGCTGGAAGAAAGCTTTATTAAGCTTTGGTCACCTTGGGACACAAGCCTTATAGCCTCATTTTCTCTAAAGCTGAGTTCAGAACTGAATCCATTAGGTTTTTGTGCAATGCGTCACCTTCAAAGAGGCATCCCAGTCATTTTAAAAACCATTTGGGTAGTGAGAGCTGCTGTCCTTCGGATGCATTTAGAGAAGGACAGCTCAGCCATGCGTTTGAAGATGAAAGAAGCAAGTCTTACAATGAGTCTTCAAAAGCCAGGAGGAACTGAGATAACAGGAAAGGAATTTAGCTCTGCAACCCACCAACAGACAACCCTACCCTTAGCAGAGATGGACAGGTTACGGTAGAGCTTGCTATGCCCGACCACATATTAAGGCCACACCAGACTGGCGAGTTGAAGAGAAACCAGAGTGGTCTGGTCAAGGCGCTAAAACCATATGAAAAAGCCAAGACACAGTGAAGTTTTTCCTGATATCCAGTCTAAGCCAGCCTTGCCACAACTTCAAGCCATTGGTCCGTGTCCTGCTCCTTGCAGCAAGAGAGAAAAGGTGTTCTTCCTGCTTCTTTCTGGCAGCAATTCAGGTATCTGAAGGCTGCTATCATGTCCCCTCTTAAAGCACCTTTTCCACAATCTGAACATGCCTATTTCCTTCAACCTCTCCTCATATGACTTACCTTTCAAGCCCCTTTATCATTTTTGGTCGTCTGCCTCTGGACCCTCTCTTGCTTCTCCATATCCTTTTTAAAACGCGGACCCCAAAACTGCACACAGTACTCAAGATGAGGCCTAACCAGTGCCAAGTAAAGAGGCTCTATCATCTCAAGTGTCTCACCACTAGGCCCCTCTCCAGGGCATTTTGAAGCAGCTCTTTAAAGTGAGCATCTGAGATGCTGAATTTGAGAAGAGTCTGAAAGAGAGAGCAGGGAAGAAAGGAGGCAGGCACATGCATTTGACCCTACCCAGGCCCCTCTACCACACACATTTACTTTCTTTAAGCCACCCCTTTCCCCCCTATGGAAAGGGCAGTCTGGTCGGCTCTGCAATACAACTCACACATAGTAGATATTTAAGACTGGGATATACTGCGATTGTTACCTTTGATTGATGATTCCCTCCTTCTGGCGCAGCCTGTCCATTCTGCAAAGCAAAGGGATCCTGGATTAAGGAGTGTCAGGAATGAGCTCTACCTGCACATCAGAAGCTGTTTGATAACTGATATGGTGATACAGCACTTGCCACATCTACCTGGCATGAGAGATGGAGGGGATCAAACACTCAGCGTTTCAAACCAAATGAAGTTGCTCACAGGTTTCTGGCTGCATTTTGGTGGCAGGTTTCCCTGCAAGATGGCACAAGCAAGCGCCATTTCGAGATTCAGTATGCCTGCAAAGCAAGGGCTAGCACGGGGTCAGGTTGAACTAGAAGGGGACCTGCTACTGCTTTATCTCCTCTGGCCAGCAGGCAGATCTCAGTGACTACAGAGCCTGGATACAACCATGCACTGCATGAATCCCAAGCCAGGAAGGACACCGTTACTACGTAAATGCATTTTAAGAAAGGCTGAAAAGTAATAGTAGTTACATCACTGCTGACTTTGCTCCATGGAGCTTCCACCCCAGCTGCTTGACTTCAGTTACTTTTGGCCTTTTTTAACTCATGAAGCATTATCCTGCTAACCAGGCTTCTGCACTGAGGGCACAATGGCTGAACACACATGCAGGCACATGCGCTTGCAGCAGCTCAGATAGCAGAGGCACAAATTTGTGCTGGAAATTTGTGCCTTAGCACATGTGCCTGAACGTGCACTTTGGTGTGGGGCAAACTGTGCCACTTGAGGCAAACTGACCTTGCCCAGCTCCTCCCGGATCTGCAGTCAGGGGGAGCTGAAGGCTGGGGCTAGCACCTGTGCTGACCCCAGCAGTATCAGAAGCTGCCCTGGTGAGCAGCTCAGGGCTACTTGCCCTCAGGAGTTTGAGGCCTGGCCAGCTGATATATGGGGACACTAGCCCCCTGTGCCAGCTGGACTGCTGAAGCAGCCTTAACCTAGAGTGGCCCCTGCACCCTCTACCCACTGCGGCAGTCTGGCAGCGGGGGCTGCTGCCTGGCTGTGACCTGCTGCCACCTGCGACACCCCTTTGATCTGCAGCCCCATGTCTGCCAGACCTGGACGGGGGCTGCTTGGGCTGTGGTACAGGCACTGCAGCAGAGCCTCCTCCACCTCTGGGCCAGCTGCCAGTGGCTGCACAATTGGCCTTTGTGCGGCACTGCTACCATGTGTGCCCCCGCCCTGCCACCTGTGCAGCTATCACCTGGAAGATGTGCTCATTGTGGTGGCCCGCTTTGAACTGTCGAAGTATGTCCTCCTGCCTCCAAATGGCCAGGACGCCAGCCACCTCGTTTACCCTCCAGCTGGACCCCTAGTGCCAGTCCTAGGCAGGCTCCTTTGCCTGGGTCCCAGCACTTGACTTACTAGAAGGAATCCTGGTATTCCGTGTTTAAAAACTGCAAATTCTCTCATTAAAAAAACCCAGATTCACTCTTCCATGATTAAAATGAAACACCACTATATATATATATCTCCAGAGAGAGAGAGAGAGAGATCAGTCGGGCAATGGTTTATTGATATAGTTACAATTTTAAAGCAATTTGGAAGCCTATCGGTACCTTTATTATCATAATAAAATACATTCTAAATATCTATATGCTTTGGTGTTTGCTTTTGGTTTTTTTAATCACAGAAAAATAAGAGCTCCCCTGACCCTTTTGCTAACCAAGATGTGGGGACATTTGCCCCTGCAGGCACAGCTCTCACCAGCAGGTCCCATCATGTCTAGTGGCTGGGCATGCAGGGTGTGAGATGTGGGGGGGATGGGGGGTTTGCAGGAGGCGGGTGGGAAGGAGTGGAGGGATTGGGATTCTTGGGGATGCGGGGGGGGGTCTGGGTGGGGATGGGAGGCTGTGAGGGTTGTGGG
>NW_005841927.1:849805-857596 GCF_000455745.1 Alligator sinensis
AAACCGACCCATCCACCACGACTCTCTGGGTGCGACCCTCCAGCCAATTCGCCACCCACCGGACTGTGTAGTCATCCAAGTCACAGCCTCTTAACTTGTTCACCAGTATGGGGTGGGATACCGTATCGAAGGCCTTCCTGAAGTCTAAGTATACGACAGTGAGGTTTGTGGGTGGGGATGTGGGGTAGGTTTGAGTGGGGGCTGCCACATGCCTACCCCCCTGCAGCGCACAGCCCCTGGTGCTGGCAGCAGCAGCCAACCAGGGCACTGGGGTGCTTATAGCCTGCTGCAGGCACAGCCCCATGGTGGCATGGCACTGCCCGAGACCTGGGGGCTGCACGTGGCAAACAGAGCTGGCCCGGCCCACTGATGCCCGCCTTCGAAGAGCACGGGATGGCTCCTGCCGCAACCAGGGATCCCAGCACTGCACCTGGGAGCTGTGGGTGGTGGCAGGAGCCTTCCTGGTCCCATCTAAAGGTGCATGCCAGTGGGCCGGGCTGGCTCTGTTGGCCATGTGCAGCCTCTGGGTCTCAGGCAGTGCCGCCCCACTGTGGGGCTGTGCTTGCAGCAGGTCATGAGCGCCCCAATGGCCCGGCTGGCTGCTGCTGCCAATGCCAGGGGCTGTGTGCTGCAGGGTAGGCGGGGGGGGAGGTCATTGGCCCCCCCAACCCCTCCCCCAGAAACCCCACACCCACAAACCCCCTCAGAAACCCCACAGTACCCCCACCCTCACATCCCTGCTTACTGGGGACAGAGCTTGGGTCTGAGACACTGGTTCCAGCCTTGCCCCACCATTATTTCCCCCAGCACGCTGAGGCAGCATGGTGGAGCAGCAGGAGCACGCAGCAGCCATAGAGATTTTCCAGGATGTTTTTTGGTACCGGGATTTCCCAGTATCAAATTGAGAGTCCATGCTGCAAATATGCAGTGTGGGGAACACTTTTTTTGTTCATGGTATGCCTCCTGTGGCATCTCAAACCGCACTGAGGTGCCGCAACAGGCACGTGCTTGCTCGTCCGGACATGGACTAGCGGTCTATAGTGACCAAAGGCTTCTCAAAACAGCTGGCTGCTCTGGGAATGGAAGTGAAGTCAAATTCAGCAAGATGCCAAACCTGTACAGATGAGCAGAAACGGGGAGAAGATGGGTGGGAAATGTTTGCTTAACCACGGATGCCTGGTGTTTAGAAGCTCAATGTGGGTGCTCTTCCAACAGATTTTTTGCATCTCAGTTTGGACTACAAAGCAATGATACTCATTTCACCTTCAGGGCCTTCATGGCCCAGTCAAAGGTATTTAGATGCCCAACATACTACTGAAAATCAATAGGGAATTAAGCACCTGCATGCCTTTGGGAATCTGGGCTTCAGTGCTTGAATGGCTGGGTAGTAAACATTGCAGGGGAAGTTTCAATCAAATAGAGCAAAAATAACTTTTCCAAGATTGGTACCAGGTGTTTAGAACGCCTACATTTTTTTAAAGTTAATCTCACACACAAAAGGGGTGGGGGAAAGAAAGCAAAAAGCTTGCATTTGTTTCATCTTCATATATGACTTTGAGAATCTGATACTATTAAAAGCCTCCCTTTAATGCTCCAGAGGTTTTAGTTCCACCACATCTAACAGGTATTTTGGGTTTCAGTTCTTCTACCTTCCACATTAGTTTTATTACATAGATGCACCAGCTTGTGGGCAACTCTTGACAAAGGGCTTTGCACTGGAGTAGAGCTGTCCAAGTTTTGTCTACTGCATTAAAGACTCTGAAGACAATTGCTGCAAGCCTCCAAATTTGTAGGTGTCCCCCCCACCCCATTAAGCATATGCTGAGGAGCCATCCAATTCAATAAGCACAGACTTTGAGTTCTGTTGGAACTGCCCATCACATGAGCTGGCCCCGCGTGCGTGGGTCAGGGAAGCCAAAGCAATACTTGTTTAAGTCAGCTATTTAGAAAGGACTTGCTGATGTTTTGTTTCTTTTTGCACAGGTCTAAGGGTTTGACTTGCAAGAGGATTTTCAACCGCACAGAGTCAGAAGAAAGCAATGAGCAAACCACAGCTAAAGAGTGAGCCAGGTGCTCACGAGGCATTGCAAAAGCTGCTATGTATAAGGAAGGACTGTGGCCTTTGACTCACCAAAAAAATATTTAAGAAATGCAGCAAGATCTTATGTTTATGTATGCTCCTGGCACAGAAGATGGTGCCTCTGTCTGTGTTAGGGATAGCAAGACTTGGAAGTGCATTAGTGTTTATTGGCTTGGCTATCACACTACAAATAATAAATCAGCGTTCAAAACACATAGCTGCGTCCAAGATGTTTCTGCACAAAGAATCCCACAAGAGGTGGAAGCTCCCTTCTAAGCTGAAGAAAGTACTGCTTATTTAGCAGTCATTTGAGACCAGCTGAGCACATCAGGCAGACAACCGGATTGAAATATGGGCTACCTATCGCTTTTGTTGATACACACAACTCCAGGGTAATGGAGACCAGGATTTGTTCAACCTGGAACTCAGCTCTCAAAGAACAGTTCTGCCTCCACAGTCCACAGGAGGAGGTAGAGGCAAGTTGGCCTTTGGGTTAAAGACAGGTCTTTGGGTGGGAGGCATTAGCCAAGCACAGCTGAACTTTGCCTGGAGCAGCACTTGAGAGGGAAGATGGTGTATCCCAGCGGCTTCTCTCCCTTTCATAGTTTTTAGGGGCTGGAAGGGACCTTACAGATCAGGGGGTTCAGGCCCCATGCACATGGGCAGGAAAGACTGCTGGGATCAAATGACCCCAGCAAAATGGGCATCAAGATGTTTTTTGAAGATTGCCAGGGTGGCTACCACATCTGGGAGGAGCCCCTTCCAAACCTTCAGCACTTGGCTTGTAAAGAAGTTTTTCCTTATGCCTAGGCTGAAGCGATCCTCAGGCAGTTTGTGCCCATTACCTGTAGTCCTCCCCTGGGAAGCCTTGGTGAATAGATGTTTCCCCAAGCCCCGATCTGTATCCCTGATATACTTATAGGCTGCAACCGAGTCCCACATGAGTCTTCTCTTCTCCAGGCTGAACAATCCCAAGTCCCTCAGCCTTTCCTCACATGTCTTGGTCTCCGGGCCTCTAATCATGCATGTGGCCCTCTGGACTCTCTCGAGTTTCCCCACATCCTTCTTGAAGTGCGGCACCCAGAACGCCGTACTCCAGCTGTGGTCTCCCCAAGGCCGAGTAGAGCGGGAGGACGACATCCTTTGCCTTGCTCGAGATGCCTCGGTGGATGCATGCCAGTGTTTGTTTAGCTTTGCCAGTTATGGCATCACGTTAGTGGCTCATGTCCATTTTGCTGTCAATCATGGCACGCAGGTTGTGGTGCTGGCAAGCAGAGCCCTGCCAAGCCTGTAAGCGTGTTGTGGGTTATTTCTCCCCAGATGGAGCACTTTGCATTTCTCTGTACTAAATGACATCAGGTTGAGGTCTGCCCACTTCACGAGCCTGTCCAGGTCAGCCTGTATTGCCAGCCTGTCTTTGAGCGTGACCACACTCCCCCATAGCTTGGTGTCATTGGTGAACTTTCACTCTGGGTCTACCTGTTTCCTAAGGATTTGGCAGGTACACAGGTGTGCTGCATTTCCACATACTTCCTCCCTATCAGAGCGCACACATTCTGCCGTACACTACTTGTGAAGGAACATAATCCTGCCCAGAAGCGGAAGAGATATCGGAAGAAACAAGGCCAGCACACATTCCTGGGGTTGTTTCATGCAGGCTCATACCAGGAGCTCAACCTAGCTGACAAAGCCATTGTTCAAAACGCTGTATACCTTAGACTCGCTCAAGCGGCTTGCGTCTTCCAGCCAAGTTTTTTCCTCTCCCACCCCAAGCCAAAACACCCCTTCACTTCCTCATTCTGTTGCATCTGCTGCAAGCTCCACTAGACAGGTACCTAACAGAACAGCCGCCTCTCCAGATAACACGTAAGCTCACTGCTGTATAGATACAGCTCAAACAGCTTGTGGGATTTTCTGGTTTAATGGCTTTGTCTTTAAAATGCCCTATTTCAACGCTGTATCCTTCATACCATATTACACACAAACTATGCTGGACACCGCTCAAGCAACAAACTGTTCTCTTAGGTTTAGGAATAAAGAGTTACCAAAAGATCTCATGGTGAGGCGACACAGAAAAAGAGCAGGGCTGGTGATAGCATTGTAGATAAGGACTTGGTAATTTCTTTAAAAAAAATAAAAATAAAAATCAGTTTCTGACCTCAAATCTGGGGAATTTGGAAAGGGCTGCCACCGACTGGTCAAATAGGAGTTCACACTACCAGAAGTGCAGCTCACCAGCATCTTGCTGGGAGTCGGCGACTTGTCTGTACAACTTTTCCAGCGGCTGTTGCTGTGAGCAAACTGCAGATCAAGAAAGGATCCTGATGTGCCACCTGTTGTGTTAGCTGCAGATGCCACTTGCTCCAGAGATGCCCGACTTGCAAAGCTCATTTCTGAAAGGCAAGGCACCAGAGAGCCCCTTTTAGGCACACAGAACTCTAACCCCCCCGCTCCCCGGATGTTTTTCCAGAACGGTTTTCTGTTAAGAAAGCAGTTGTATATAGTTATGTAACTCTCACCCTAGGCTGAACTTGGAGATATTTGTCTTAGGTCATCTTGCTTTTTAAATCTGTCATGCAACATAAGCCTTAGCAGAGTCGAAAAGCAATATGCAGAACTAGACACAGCAGCCAGGACGATTCTGAACCCAGATTTCTACCCTAGACCGGATCAGGAGAGACACAAAGCCTGCTCTCTTATTGCCATTAAGACATCTACTCTCTCGTTAGTGCGGTCAGCAAAAGTGGAGCCTTGAACTAATGGCAGATTTGCTGTAAGGGGCGGGGGAAGCGGGGAAAGACATCCTTTGCTATTTCTGGAGCCCTGTTTCAACTAGTCACTCTTCAGAGGATTAAGACGTCTAAATAGGGTACCACATCCAAAAGAAAGGAACCTCCTCACTAAAATGTTTCACTGTTCACTAAAATTAAGCCTGGCTGTACAAAGTCCTGACTTCCTCTAATGAGGATCAAGCCCTTAAGTCCTTAAGTCAGAAGTCTTTGCTAATTTGACACAACAAAAAAATGTTTTGCTGCCGTTGCCTTTGAAATCGAACTCGAGGACCTTGCTGTGGGTGGCTTTGAGACAAGAAACAGCCCTACTAAACAAAAAAAACAAAAAACAAAAAAAAAAAAAATCAAGCAGACACAGCATGTGGGCTTTGCAGGACTAATAAGTTGGCTGCGCTGAGCTGGAGAAATGTATCAGAGATTGAGAGGGCATAGCCTCTTCCTTTATATTTCCATCGTTATTTTATGTATTATTCAGCAAAGATGCTTGAAAGAGACAGTCGGGCACAAATAGCTTGTGCTCGGCGAAGACGTGTATAATGGGCAAAATAATGAGGTTGAAGTTACCGGGGTTGGTTGTAACTTCACATCGGTTCCGCGGCTGTGTGTTTGTCTAATGAAACAAGAGTTTCAAGAAAAGCACTGCTGCTTTTCATTACTATGGTAATGAAGCCATTCAACTTCGCTTTCAAGTGCTGGCACGCTGTCCCAGCCGGAGCGCAGAACAGCGTTGCGAATCACAGGGGTAGAAGGTGGTGGTGTGAGGGGGGGAATCGATCTGCCAGGGAGCTCCCCAGCACTGAAGCGTGCTCCACTTTGGCTCCCGGGGTGCAGTCGTCCCCTGTTCACAGGAGGCAGCTCAGGGCTCCGTGCGGGAGCCGCCCAGCTTGCTGTGCCAAACAGGCCCGACTGCGACCACCGGAGAACCAGATTACTAACGTGACAGAACAATGGGGCTGATTTCTCCAGCGGCGCCGTACTAACACCTCTGTGCCGTGACTCAGAGAGCAAAGGTTTGAGGAGGCCCATTTGTGGCAAGGATCCCAGGGGGATTTACGTAACTCTCATTCCAGAAAAGTCTCTTCCATTTCTTAACTACCTTCCTGCCGTAGCAGGGACCACTTGCTTCCACTGCCCTGGAGTAACCTCAGCCCATGCAGGGCATGGCTCAGACTCAGGTTTTCAATCACGGCCAGACAGATACTCCGCTGCCACAGAGGGAACATGCTGACATCTGGCGCAGAAGATGGCAGTCAATCTTGGAGGCAAAACAAAAAGCTATCGACACCATCCATTCTGCAACGTGAGATCCAGCACATGGGTATACCTACCGCCTCTCGAGCTAGTTGGGATGTTAGCAAATAGAATAAAATGATCCCGGAAGCTATAGGACTGAGTTTTAGAGATGCCGAGCGCAAGGGAGACCTTGCATTTTTGGGTAGGCTACCTGGGAGTCAATAGGCAAGAATGCGCCATTGCATTAGTTCCCTCTCTGCCCTGTTTCTCTCAAACTTCAGAGACCTCCAACTGCCAAATGCAGCAGACAAAAGAACCCAACCCCTGCAGACCAGACGCAGAGCATTGCCCGTGTTGGCACCGCAGCGAGACATTAGACACAAAAACACAGTCTGTCTATAGGATCAAGATGAAGTCTCACTCCTGCCAACAGCACTGGGCACGGATGTTCGCTTCTCCCCTCCCATTATTTTTATCGCGTCGTCTGGCTTCACGTGAAGCCTCCCAACTTAAAATTAAAAAAACAGCCTAAAGCGCCGTCGTGTTTTACCGTGACGCTGTTATCTTGTGGATCTGTGCTGCCTCACCACAATGGGCAGGCCTGAAAGCACTCTGTGATATCAGGCAGGGAGATTGAATCGTTGCAGAGTGAGTTCTCACTCTCTTCTCCCACCCTGGTGCACGCATGCATCCTAATGGCTCCAAAAGCTTTACGGCAGATGCTGGTAGCCCGCCGCAGATGCCCTTCCAGCCCACGGCAGGTGGAGCCCCGTGACCCTGCTGCCAGGCAAGCGGGGTGAAGCATCCAGTCCAAGTCTTGTGAGGTGGCTGGTGAAAAAGCAGCTCTGACCACCCATTCCCCCTCCCAAACCTGCAAGACAGAGGAGTCTCTCTCAAAGAGTTGGGACCAGTCAACCTTAGTGAGAAAGCCTGCGTGCCCAGAGCACGAGACTGCCGCGTCCAGCGGCAGCTGGCAAGATGGAAGAAACAGCGTCCGGGCTTACGAAAAACCCCACGCACGGCGACTGTGCCACGAAGGGGCCGATTCGCGTTCGCAGAAACCGGGCAAAGGAGCACGGTAGGACGGCGCGGTGGCTGCCCACACCTGTGCTTTGCCTTGGACAGTTCTGTGGTCTACGGCACCCTTAAGCGGGCAGATGGCATTCAAGTCCCTGAAGACCTCGATCCGAGGCCTGAATTAAGCGGGAGGGGAGAGCGTGCACCCGCGAGCGCCTCCCTGGGGCTTCTAGCCCCCCCGGAGATTCGCGAGACGTGCCCCGGTGCCAACGCATGTCTGCGAACACGCTGGGGAGAGGGGGCGGCATGGCGAGACTTGATCGTGCCCCAGGCAAGGACGCGACCCACCCCGCAGCAAGCCACTCGGCGCTGCGGGGGCCAGCCCAAACTCCGCTGGACGCGTCCGAGAGCCCGACGGCGGCATGCGGGAGCCTTCCAGTGCCCCCTGCCCGCTCCCTGCGCCTGCCGTCAGGGTAGACGTCCTGCCCTCCGTCAAGGGAAGCGGCCGCCTCGGGACGCATGCGGTGCTGGAGGCCGGCGACACACGGGCGCGACGCCGCCGTCCCTCCAAAGCACTCCGGGAAGCGGGTGGGGAGGCGGGGGCAAGAGGGGGTGTCCGCAGAGATGCGGGGCGAGGGAAGGACAGGGCACAGCCCCTCCCTCCGCCCG
>NW_005841927.1:858135-884876 GCF_000455745.1 Alligator sinensis
CCGGCCCGCGGGGCCAGCAGCACCCCGCGCCCACCTGAACTGCTTTAGACCCCTCTCCCACCTGAACTGCTTTAGACCCCTCTCCCATCTGAACTGCTTTAGACCCCTCTCCCATCTGAATTGTTTTAGACCCCTCTCCCATCTGAATTGCTTTAGACCCCTCTCCCATCTGAATTGCTTTAGACTCTTCTCCCATCTGAATTGCTTTGGACGCCAGCCTGTTCTACCAGCCTCACAGCAGGTTGTTTAAGGCCCAGAGAAGGGCGACGGGGATGATGAGCGGTATGGAGGGGCTTCCCGATGAGGCCAGAGCTGCTCGGTGCAGAAAGGAGAGGCCGTGGGGGGACGTGACGAGGGTTTGCACAATACTAAATGGCGAAGAGGAAGTCAACGGGGATTTGTTACTGGCTCTCGCTCGCAAGATGAGAAGGAGGGGTCGCACGGTAAAACGAGCAGGTCGTCGGTTTAAAATGAACATAGGGAAGTTTGTTTTCCCCCAGTGCGTCATTAAAGGTCGTTGCCACCAGAGGTGGTGGAAACTGAGAGTTCAACCACATTCACAAAGGGACCGGACACGTATTTGGGGGTCGCTATTGAGCATGAGAGTGAGGGGCACGACCTCCGAATCAGACCCGAAATGCTGGAGGCTGCAAGGGAGAGAGGAACAGGGGGCAAAAACCCTGGTCAGACCCAGGTCGTTCTCCCTTCCAGCCCCCCGCTCTCTGCCACAGGAGACTGAGCAAAGAGGGACCTATGGTCTGTCCCAGTAAACAGCAATTCTTATGCTTTTAGGACAGCTGATTTCCACTGGCATCATGCCCTTTCCACTGAGTTTCTCACCTTGCCCCTAACATACAATCCCCCGCCCAGCACAACACCACACAACCTTATGCGGTGTAAGGGTCTTCCACCCAGGCCGGTCTCCAGAACTGTACAAGTGGGAAGACGATGGCATGCACAATATCCCGACAACAGGCAGAGGTGTGGTGGGACAGAGTTGTGAAAAACCAGCTGCTGAGGAAGTGGGAAGGCTGTGCTTGCTGACAGGTACTACGGCGGAGGTGGCTTTTGCACGCTACCACTGGGAAGGTGGTGAGAAGGGACAGGGAAGAAGCCAGGGCAAAAGCGACGCGGGGAAGATTTGGAGAGAGCATTGGCCATAACCAGGCTAAACTGAAGGTGCAGCTGGATAGGGTAGGAATAAGGATCAAATGTCAAATAGTGAAAGTGATTAAGTCATTCCAAGTGGTGTCAAGGGAAGTGGTGGACTCCACCTCCTAAAGTTTTGAAATTACGGCTGGGTGCTTCCCAAGAAAGCAACCCAAAACAGAACCCCATACTAGAGAACAAGACAAAGGCTTCATACATAAGTTACAGGTAAAAGTCATTCTCTGACTTATAGAAGAGGTCAGATGAGATGATCGCAATTGTTTTATTTAGCCCTAAGATCTATGAATGTGTAGACACCTGGCAAGGATAAGCACGTTCAAGGGATACAATTATGAGGGAAGCTGGGACAAAGCCTCATGTTCGCTTGTGCAAGACAGGCAGAGGAAGGAAGACGGATCAAATCAAACTGTCAGCAGATGTATACAGCTAAGGACATTAAACAGCCCAGTCTCTCAGCACGTGGCAACACTTCATCCCAAGACGAAGCTGGTGGTAATGCACAGGCATTTACGTGCGCCATTTGACTGATAGCTCCTCAGTGACAGGATCTTTCCTAATATAGATGAAAACGCCTGAACATACAGAGCCCTGGAGTTTTACATTCGAAATCCCCTTGTGGCTTTGGATGGTTTTAAACATTCTCTTCTTGACACAAAAATTATTGCTTATAGAGGATATTTCCAGAAGCACACAGGGCAGTGAGACACCCGGCCCCTACTGAGAGCCAACCGGAGCCTGGTGCTTCTCCTGTGCGTTTAAAGAGCTGTTTGCTGCCTTCGCTGCATATACCAACCCTGGAGAAGGCCACCAGAAAGCAGGGGTCTGGAGGATTATTGAATGATATGCAGGACAGGTTGGAACTCTGTTTTCCAGGCCCTGTTTTTCATGACATCTCTGTTTTCTAGTCTCTCCATAAAATGGAGAAGGACTTATCTAAAGTTTGTGGGGCTCTAGAGATCTTCAGATGAAAGGTGTTTTAGAAATGCCCTGTTAAATACAATGCGTACTGAGCAGAGCATAGTACTACACTGCTTCAACGCTCGTTTTCTGCAACCCCACCGTTGCATTTCATTATAAAGCTGCTTGTTAAATAAGTACGTTTTAAAAGGCAAGCTGCAGATTAGATGCATATTCATCAACATGGCAGCCAAGAGTATTCTCTTGCTATTTCACAAGCCCAAGCAATGTGCTCAGTTCTGTGCAATGCACAAAAATACAGTTCCTGTCCCAAAGAGCTAACAACCTAAGGCCCCAGACCCACAATCTATTCAGCCCAAACTCTAGGAGAGCTAAATCAGCTCAGTGCCAAGTGCTTTTTGAAAATCCCACTGTAAATCTTCAAAACACTTCAAAACACAGATTAATGGCCTTTCCAAGTAGCCTTCACAACATCGTATGTGGTCAGTTAGTATCATGTTTCACGCATGAGGTCATCTGAAGAAGATAATTCCTCAAAGCCACCCCTTGGGCGATAAACCTGGGAGGCTGAATGAACCAGAATGATACGGGTAAGGGCTTGTTATAGACATCCAGGCTTCATGGCAGTTACTGAGAGAGCAAGCTGTGATGAGTCTCGCATAGGGTTATTTCATCTAATTCCAGAGCTTTCACATTCATGGCCAGACGTGCAGATAGTGGCCTCCCTATGATAACCTTTCAGCTGGGGCAGAATCAAACCTGCTTTGAATAGCATCAGTTAAGAGACAGCCTCAGTGCTGGACAATCCCTCTGGGTCTTGTCCATTAACCTCCCACTATGAGCTTGAAAACTGGTCTTATTTTTCTACTACCCCATTCTGAAGTGCTAGAAAAAGAGTCATGCTGTAAGCAGAGCATCCCATCCATAGCCACGTGCTTACTAATGTTTCCACACACAAAAAACCAAAAACAAACCCTCACTTATTTTTTAACATCTTTCCACTATTTATTAACAGCAAGAGCAAGCTCTGGGTCACAGACTTCACAGCAGTTAGTGACCAGCTGGATTACGGTTATATCCTCAGCTGTTCCAGTTGATTGTGAGGGACCTGATCTCACAGGACCTCTGTGCAGAAGTCAACAAGAGCTGTGCCGCCAAACTGGTGGGAAGCCGGCAAAGCTAATGTCCGATTTTTGTCCTTTGATTTGTTTGCGGGGTCCATGCCATTTTTTGTATTTCTTTGTTTCCTTAATTAGCCTGTAATACATGGGCTCATACAGAATGACACCTGGTGTGGCGTGCTCAGGACCCTGAGTAGAACAGAACAGCCATTTCCCAGTTTCACTGTTTCAAACCTACCGGTGTTCATATTTAGGTCTCTTTGAAGTGACCTTTGAGAACCCCGTCGAGGAGGCACTGCGCACTTCACGGCTCATCCAACTCTGCTGTCAAACCAAAGTGTTAGATTTAATCATAAGGACAGGCTGAGAGGGCATTTCCCACCAGTTGGTGCGCACAGCTCCTACTGACTTCAAAGAGGAGGTCCTGGAAGATCAGGTCCTTCACAATCCTCTGGAGCAGCTGAGGATATAACCTTAAGCCAGCTGGTCATTAACTACTGGGAAGTCTTTGACCCAGAGGTCACTTTTGCTGTTGTAAACAATGGAAAGTTGTTAAAAAATAAGCGAGTTTTCTTTTTGTGTGTGGAAACATTGGTGAGCATGTGGCTATGGATGGGGTGCTCTGCTTACAGCACAGTCTTTTTCTAGCACTTCAGTGGCACAGCACCCAGTAGGAAAATAAGACAATTTTTCAAGCTCACATTGGGAGGTTAATGGACAATACCCAGAGGGATTGTATTTGAAACACAGAGCAAAGCATATTGTAATTCAACTAGAGAGAGGAGAAATGAGCCTGCTCCTGCCTCCATCACCTATTGGCTTCATTGAGATGCTGAAAGTCTTTCATGTTCTGCAGCATAAAGATTGGCAAGCTGACCGTGGGCTTGATAAAGGCAGAAATTACAGAGCTTTACAGGAATGATGATTTCCTAAAGTAAAGGGAACAGAAAGTGCTGCACCCAGGGGTGCCATAGTGCCTGAACAGAAATATTAAAGCACACAGGTCCCAGTTCACAATAACAGTAAATTAATTTTCTTTTCTTTTTTTTTTTGGACTCAAGAAAGGCTGCCTACATGATAGCACTCTGTATTTAGGGAGGTCCTTTGACCTACAGACTCAAAGAGCTTTGAAAAGGCAGCTATATATTATCCCCAAAGTTACAGATGAGGCACAAAAAGGCTACATAACTCTGTGGGAGAGCTGGTCATGGAAACCCATAGTCTTTGAATCCCCATCTACAGCTGTAACCAGCAGGCAAAACTGAGGTTGGCATTATGTACCACGATGCTATTTGGTTGCCTGGCAAGCCCAGGCAACATTAATTGAAAGTGCTCTTTGTAGCTCAATTGAGGAAGTGGTCCCTTGCATATTTCCTGCCTACAAAGATACTATAACAAGTAGCTCTTTACCTAGCACTTAAGAGGGAAAAGGTTAAACAATTACTCAACAATCTTTCCCTTCCCCAAACATTTTCCTCAGGTAAATGCTGAGGCCTGCTGTTCTCGGTTATGTTATTACTTGTTATTACTATGGCTAAAGGAAGGTCTTCAGGGTGAAGTAGCTCCTTCTGTCAGTATTACCTTCACAGAACAATCAAAGTGCTGCACTGCTGTTTGTTTTCTCCAGTTTAAATATTCAAATCTGCCTTATTTGCAACATTTGCAACTGGCTGGCTGGCTGGCTGGCTGGTTTCTGGTTTACAATGTTTTCTCTTTCGGGAAGTTGGAACACGTGAGACAATCGCACCAACTAAAACCACTGCCACTAAAAAACAACTGTCAAAGAGAAAGATGTGAGGCTGGTCCCTGTTCCAATTGCTGACCCCACCAAAGCACTGGACCTTCATATTCACTGCTTGTGCAGTTACAAAGCTCACTACAAGCTGCCCCTTCCCCTGTGAGCCTCAGGAAGACACACGTTTCCATGCAGTTCTCAGCCTACAACACAATCATACAGTGCTACAGGCAGATAAAAAACCATGCTGCCTGGTACAGAAAGAAGAGGACAGGGAATGTGACTCAGTGTGTGCTGTGTTCATGTGAGGACAGACTGAAGATGGCATCATCTATGCACTCTTCTGCACTGCGGGTCAGATCCAGAAAGCATTTATTCATGTCAGTGTCATGGGATTACACGTGAATCTGGAGGATGAGTCTTCATACTTAGGCTGTTGCTAACACAGCACAGTCAGGATTATTCATACATTTGGACATTCATTTAATTATAGCTTCTGGTACTCCTTATGAATTGTGATTATTAAAATGCACTAATCAATTAGTCTCCTAATGCACTGCTATCCTCTTGATTGTAGTTGGGAAAACTGAGGCATAAATCATGCATTAAATCAGAGGTCCTGGGGAAGGACCATAAGCTGCACCTGACTTTAGGGCCTGGTGACAACATGGTGGGGCTACTCACAGTGGGGTAGCTCCTATAAAATACCATGAGGTATTTGGACTGAAGGTTTTGGTAACTAGGTCTCTTATGCATACACCACGATCCAGACGGTTGCCTACAAATCAGCAGCAGAGCTGGGGTCCTGTCCTCAGACCCTTATCCTAACCTGAAACCACAGTTTCTGACGTGCTCTGCTTTTTGTTTTCCACCATGGTGGGATGATCTGTCACCTCGTTTTGTTCCGAGAGACGTTTTTCCTTTGTGTGGTGGTGCAGGCGTCACATCTGAGACATAAAACAGGAGCTCTGTAAATGAGAAACTTTGGCTGCGTGTTTAACGGCCGATTGCTTTTTCCTTTTGTGACCAACTTCTTTCCGTCATTCTCCCTGCTGCGTGCAGTTGCAGCTGCCTGAGATGCCCGTGCCTTCAGAGGCAGGTCCAGGCAGTCCCTGGAATGCGGAAAATACATCACCGCAGATGAAGAGATGCAGAGCATCGTGGGGAACACAAGCCAGGCCGCTGTGCTCTCATTCCCTTAGAAGAGGGCATTTGGTTTGTAGAGGGCCAATCAACTGAGCAGATCCCTGCACCTTCTGCCAGTTCTTTCTGCATGTGCAAACAAAGCACTGAGCACACTCAATCCCCTGCTTGTACGTCATTGTTATTACTGGTATCACCATAGCATCTAGGCATCCTGCTCACAGACCAGGGGCTTTGTTTGTTTGCTTGGACACATGCAGCCCAAGGAGGAGGAGGGTTTTGCTAACAGAACATATGTTAATTAAACTGTTCCCACTCAGAGCCTCTTGTCATTTGGGAATTTTCCATCTGTGTGAGCAGAACCCCAGGCTGGAGGCAGTAGGTGCCCCATGGAAAGGGACCTACAAGGAAACCAATCAGGCATGAGCTGCCTGGACACCAAGGCCATATCTGCTGGTTGTCATGGATACAATCTCTCCATCAGGTTCCCCCGATATCGGTTACCTTCCATTTCCTGGATGCAACGAAATGAGGAGTGGTTTGGTCTTATTTCCATTCAGAGCAGAATCCTGGCTATCCAAACTCAAAGAGAAACAAATCTATCCAGAGCCTGGACATCTCTCCTGAGCACTGCCTGAGCAAAGAGTGGAAGATGACTTGCTGCTTTGGTATTTCAGCTATGTGAGCCTGACAATGCTCTGACCAATTGCGTTTCAGTGCTACCATTACCCTTGGATGCTTCAGAGGACTTCAGAGACAGTTTTCATAGTTTAATCAGCTTTTTTGCCTCTCATTCAGCCTTTTGGATCCATGATAAATCACTGTGGATTCACCTGGATGCCTGCTGACTGCACACACTTGTAGTTCTGTGTACTTCACTGCTCACTGGAAAGTTCAGGCTAGCCCTATCAACTAATAAAAGTTGTCCAAAGCTTTTTTCAGGTCCTAGCTGACTGCAGTGCCTCTTCTTCAAAGGGAAAAAGCTGGATCAAGTGTGGCCTCGTTATGTGGACAAGGGCCCAGGGTTTTACAGAGGTGAAGCTTTTATAGAACCGGGGGGCCAATGCCCATGGAAATGGCCTGGGTTTTATTGTTTTACAGTCAGCATTCTCCTATGGTATTTACAGCACAGATCTTGTATCTGGGTCAGTTATTCAGGGCATAGAATTTATTCAACGAGCCTGGCAAATTTTGTTGAATTATTAACACAGAAATGTGTTCATCATACATTTCCCTGCAAGATGATGCCAGCGAGCGAGGACAGAGAAGGAAACATTATGAGTAGCAATGAAGAAAAGTGAAACTGAACGGCCTGCTTTCATTGTCCCCAGACTGGGCAGAAGATAAACTGTTCAAATCATGAAAAGTATGTTCCATGTGTAATCTTCTTGCAGCTTTAATAACTTGGTACTGGGTGAGAGATTTTATTTGCTTTAAGTGTAGACAGCCAGATTCACACAGCCATACAGAATAAACACATGGGTCTCAGCAGGGCATTTCTGCCAGAAAGGGCAGGGGGATCTGGTGATAGAAAATAAAAACGCACATCAGCAGAAACACAGCCCGAGCTAAAGAAAAACCTCAAACCAGCCATTAGCAGCACAGGGCCTATAACACACAGCTGAGCAGTCCTTGTCCCACTGGGTAGAGGGCACAGGTGTGTACACACACAGATATCCATTCCAAATAACCTCATTTTGCATATAGGAAAACAAGCACAGAAAAGTTGTATCTTTTTTTTTTCAAAATCATTAGTGAAACAGTTTCAGAGCTGAGCATTAAACTTAGAAATCCTGATAGTAAGATCTTTGTTCTAACTTATAAACAATTCAAACCCAATAAACTAGCACAACTTGTAGGAAATCCTCACCCTTAGCACATCTTCCACCTGACTCTCAGCCTTTTCCCTGCACTGGCACATTCACATGATTTATACTTCCTTTTTCTTTTTGCCTCCTTGCTTTTAGCATTGCAGTACAATAAAGACTGGCTCAACTCAACCTGCAGTGGAAAGCTACATGACAAAGTAAATGGAGTGGATGCTGCCCACTTATCCTGGGCAGCAAATGAGATCATAGAGCAAATGACCTTATTCCCTGATTGACAGAGCTGTGATTCTACCCTCAGTTATTACTAGTCACTTTCTAAGTGATCACACTCTCAGAGTCCCAGTAGTGATCCTGACTGAGAATAGTTTTGGCAAGAGCGGCCTCTTGTCCTTCCCCTCTGCTCATATTGCCTCCCTTCCCTAAAAGACAGACATAGGAATAGGGTAGTGCCACTTAAATAGTTCTGAGACCTCCAGAGACACTCACTGTGTTCAATGTTTTAGAAGCTGCCCAAAACGATTCAGAGACAGCATATGTGCATCTCTGCTTGAACTGCTCAAGTAAAGGCAGTATCGGTAAATACCGTATCTAGGACCAAACTGTGCACTGTGGCACTTCACAGTGGGGTTTTTTTTCTTACGTAAAGAGCAAGATACAAAAACAGGTATAAAGACACTGGAAATATACTGACCTGGCGAAAGAATCACAGGTGACTAAGTCCCTCACTACTTCCAAAACAAGACAGCTGAGCTTGTGAGACTCCTGTCTGGCACTGCTGAGGTTCAAAGGCATGTCTGTCACCAGACTGAGAAAGTGGCTGCAAAAAACACAACGCTTGTATTTTGCTGCTGCTTTTCCCAAAGGGATTGGATCAAAAAGTTTGCTGAAATTAAAACAGGATTTTGCTTTTTAATGCGTCTTTTGCCATCTTCTTTCTGATGAATAAAGGAAGGGATGTGTGGACAGTCTCCAACAGTCCCCTTTCTCATCCCAAAATAGCTTGATTCATGCCCTCTCCCCTTGTTTCTTTATATTAGAAATCTAAGGACTATGCAGCCCAGCCTTCCCCAAGTCTGATAGAAGATCTGCTGGCTGCATTTCACAGAAGTATTTACCCTGAGCTCTTATACATCCACCAAATAAGTGGAACTGTTGAATCTTTAGTGAAAAAGTCCTAGCTCAAAAACGTCTGGTAGAAAGCAAAGTTAAAGAAGTGTCAACAAAACCAGCCCAAGGTTTGACTAAAATTACTCTCTCTGTTCTACCTTCTCTCTTGCTCATTGTAATATCATTCTACTATTTTTACAGGCACTATATAATATCCCAGGGTAGAGAAGACTTGAATTTCAAAGATAGGAAGCAAACAGATATGGGTGGGTGGGTGGGTGTGTGTGTGTGTACACGTACGTGTACAAAAATGTAGGCTTCTTTTCCCTACCTTAAGTTAAAAAGGGCACAAGCTCATTTACCCTCCTCTGCTAGCTTGCCTTCACATTTGGGCCTCCATTCCTTATCCCCGTGTTACCAGAAGGGAAGTACAACATAGATCTATTAGTGGGGTTTTACTGATAGTGTATTTGTCCAACAGGTAATTTCTACTATATATTTTTCATCTTATAAAAATCTGCCCTGCACCTCATATTCAGAAGTTCATAAAGTAAACACACCACCTCTCAAAAAAAGAGATACAAACAACAAAACAATTGGGGGTGTGCATGTGTGTTTTTTAATGAATAATATATTGCATTTCTTTAGCACCTTTCATTTAAGGATCTCAAAGTGCTTCATAAGGGTGATATCACTGTCCCCATTTTATAAATGGCACAAACCTGAAAGGATTTGGCCAAAGGAAAGAGCTTGCAGGCAGGCAGTGGCAAACTGCAGAGTAAAACCAGTATCTTCCAAATTCCCAGTCTTGTCCTCAGCCTATAGTGTGCATTTACCATTTGTCTTAGGGCAATCTGCAAAACATGAATTTGGGGACACATGTTCTGGCACCTGGTGGATTAGATAAAAGCTTTATTGGACTTACTTTATATTGCCACATAATATACACTCCTTTATATAAAGAAAAGCTTAGCCAGAGGCAGCAAATGTTCTATAAAACCTACATTCATGAAAGTCAACATGAGTTTTATCATTGACTTCAATAAGAAAAAGGAATGAGCCTTAAGCACAGCTCACAAGGTAGGAAAATGAAGACTCTCTTCTATGGCAGCTTAGTGAGACATTTGCCCACACTCTGGTTCTCAAAGGTCTCGGGCCAAAGCCACAATATTATTTACTCACTTATTTCAAAGTCTGCATGGAATCATTTTCCCCCTTTCATCTTGACAATCCACAAACGTAACAGTCAAGATAAATGTCCTGCAGCAACACCGTAGTGTAAGACAGTGGAAATGAGGCCTGTGTGTTGGAAACATAATACATAATGTTGAGTATCAGATGTCATTTAACTCAAGAGTCTTTACTCAATCAGTTAGGATTCTGCAGTATGGTAAAAATCCTTCAGATAGCTATAAGAACCATTGAAAATGACCCCTGTGAAATGAAGGGGTGGGTTTCAGTTTGTATAGGCTAAGTATTGCCTTTACAAAGCCACCATTACCACTGCTGCCAATTATAACACTAACCAATCTCTCAGTAGCAGTCACAGCAAAGACATGAATGGGTAATGAAAAGGACAGGCTGGGACACTGCCATGTACATGAGACTGGAAAAAATACTAGGTCCTTAAATATTCACTTGGAAAATACCTGCATAAAAGAGAGCAAAAGCAGGTGAACCCCAGTCACTATAATAATCCAGTTTGAGATGCTTTGGAAGCTGGAGTATGTGCTCCATTCTGGTCCCAGGCCTGTAGTTCTTACTGTTGAGCATTTGCAGCCTCTGAATGGCCTCTCTGTGTAGGGTGTGAATGCTATCTCCAATACAGGAGAGCTGCAACAGAGCCAGAGTGTTGTAGTAACTGCATTGTAAAGCATACCCCTGGGTATGATGAATAGAGGGAGACCTTCAAGACAAACTTCTCTAGGCTAGAGGTTCTCAAACTGTGGTCCGCAGACCACCACTGGTCCGCGAGCCCCATTCAGGTGGTCCGCAGAAAGGTTGCAGAGCAATCGATAATACCCGTACTTGTAAGGTAAGGCTACTGATATTAAAATATGAGTTGTGTGCTTTGATTTATAGAACAAAAAAAAAGTGTATTAAGTTGTCTGCCGAGACGCTCAGCAATTTTCAAGTGGTCCGCGCAAAAAAAAAAAAAAAAAAAGTTTGAGAACCACTGATTTAGGCCAAACTATGTGAGGGTTGCTGAAGGGTGTAGAGCACATAGCAGTTGGGTGCAATTGCGCAGAAGCCAAGGGCAAAGAAGCCAAATCTCTGAACTATCTGTTCCATACCCAGGCTGCAGTTGCTCCATACCTGGGCAGGAATCCAGTGCCTTAGAGAATAAATCATTCTTCTTCCTGCTCTGGTGCACACAGGCTGTGGGTGCGTAAACCTTGTGCTGAATAACATCATGTGATAAGGAGCTGAATGGCACTGGGGCATTTCACCTTTATGATCCAGTTATACCCAAGTTGGGCACTGTATAAATTATAATCCTGCAGGGCTGGGTGGGTGGGGGCGCAGGTTATACACTTTCACCCATCTAGAATGATCAGCCAGGCTGACTCTAGGATCCTATCGATATCACACGCAGTTACAGAGCGCAGCAATATTTTGCGGCTCTGTATGGACACGTATTTTTGACCCAGCCTGCACAACTATTTTGCATGCATTAAAAATACAGAACGTCCACCAGCATAACATTTGCTCCTTTTGGGGCTATTTCTATTCCTGGAACATTCATGAATTTAACTGACACTTAAACCCGCAAAGCTTTCCCATGCAAAAGAACCTGACGCCAGCCTGTTAACGGTGAATATTCACAGGCTAGCTATTTGTGATATAACAGCAAATGGCAAGGCACCCACTTCAGTGAATCTACATTTTTTTTGAGTATTTTTCAGTAAGAGGCATGTACGTGGTTCACATCTGAGGATGGTTTTGGTCTAACATGCCTTTGTGTCACGGGTTCAATAGCAAAGTACCTGGGACTCTATGAGCTTGTTTTTTGCTAGCCTGCACATTTTTAGTTTTCCTTTTTCCTCTACAAAATCATTTTCCTCCTGCCTAGAAACCGCTTATGTCTGCACCAATCAAGTGCTGAGAATTGTAGAAAGGGAGTGGCAAGCTGCGTCTATCCAGAGCCCATGTCATTGTTGTGTATTTCTTTTGAGGAAGTTTGATTAAGTCACAATTGTCTCATTAAAATCTCTCTGATTCTTGAAAGCAGTCACTTCCTTTTGTACCTTATTAAGTTGTGTACACTGCTGCTTAGAAACAGTAAACAACAAAGGAAGGTATGTATCACAGTGAGATAACCCCATGAGTCAGGTACTTCAGGAAGCAGAGTTTGAAGGGCAAATTGGTTAGGTTAATTCAATGTAATACACATTTCCCCTGCATGTTGATTTGATAGACTTTACAAGAAAATACACATGAATGTAGTGCTGGTAAAAGTTGTTGTTTTGACAGCTCTGGGGATTGACGCCATCCCTTTCATCAGTAGGTACAAGACAAATAGTTTTGTCCTGGTTTGCCTCAGGGAGGTGCTGCTGATCACTGATCAGGCTCCACCCTGACCTGGAGACAATCCCACCTGCCGGTGAGTTAATGTTCCATTACCCTTTCAATCCTCATCCTTTTTGCAAACATGTCAAGGGGGAACAGTTAATGCTAACAGCCAGAGAGGTCTGAAATGGGTAGGTGCCCTTTTACTGGATCTTGGGCTGAAGTTTATCAAATTAATTCCATCAGATGGCAACAACTACCATCCCTGTTCAAGACTGGAACTTAAACTTGTGCTTGAGAGGCAAAAGTCCCTCTGTTCCAATACCAGTTCCCTAAGTTTGCCAGGTGTCCTTTGCAGGTCTCCTTTAAAACTGTGCAATATTTAAAATAAATTAAGGTTTTATTTGTTGTACAGTCCTCAAGAAACATCAGTTATGCACAAGCACTTTATACATTAAGCCAAACTTGAGATTTAAGTAAAATTGAGAGGAAACTAGAGAGAAGCTTCTTTCTCGACACTCATACTGGCTGTCTACATTTGTTAGTGGTAGCGCTAGAGAGAGATAGCCATGATAGTCCAGGAATGAAGCGAGAGGTAAGAACTTCTTATGGTGATATCTTTTACTGGAGCAACTGCATCACTGGAATAGAGTTAGGTCTAAGCAAAATTTGCTTCGGTTAGATATCAGTAAGCCTTATGAACTCAAAATCCTACATGCTGTAATGCATTTATTTTGTAAAAAAAGCTGGCATGAAAGTGACACAGATATCTCAAAAAGAGATATTTGGAATGGCCTAGATGTGAAGTAAAGGATTCCCTACTAATTGAAGACACATGATTAGAATAGCAGGAGTTCCAAGTCTGAACTCTGAGGGTACGTCCAGATGAGCACAGATGTGTGGTGCCACACACTGCACATGCAGGTGTCCCCAGCCCTGCCATCTTGCAGTGCAGGGTTTTTTTTTGATCCTGGGAGATCCTGGGGTCAATAAAAACCAAAACAAAAAAAAGCAGGGAAGCGCACGTGGCAGCAGTGTGTACCACCCCAAACTGGACCCTGGCTGGCTGAAGCCATGGTCTAGCTGCCAGCCAGGCTTCCTGCCGCAGGAGTGCTATGGCTGCAGCTCTCTGAGGCCCCCAGGACAGGCTGCTGGGGCCAGCACAGTTGCTGGCCCCAGCCTCCCCTGCTCCACCTGGGAACCTGCTGCACACCATAGCGTGTAGCATGGGTGCTTCCCAAGGTGTGCTGTTGCTACTTGTCCCTGGGGAAACGCATGTTCCCGCTCATCTGGGTGTGCCAGGAGAGTAGCTGTAGTAAATCCTGGAGAAGAGGGTTGGTTGGGATGCTATGCTAACTCCCTTAGGGAAAGCTGGGGTCAAATACTTGCTCTATCATAGACTTCCGGTATGATGTTAGGAGAGTCTTTAAAACACACATTAACACCACTTCCCATCTTATTTGCATGTTGCAAGGTAAACACATTAACCATGGTGTGATGCTCAGATAATACGGCAATCTAAGTACCTTAGGTCGACAGACCATCTGTTTCATAATGGAGATTCACATTGTTGCATGGTCGTCCTTTATCTGGTTTTGCTCTTCTCAGACTCAGCCCAGTGAAGAGTATGGGAGTAGCCAAGGGAACTCCATTTTCTTCCTCCTAAAAAAAATAAAGAACAAAAACCAGCACACATTAGCTGGTTATAAAAATGGTTTGGATTCTGCACAAGTGCAGATTGGGATCTATAATGGCTCCAAGCAGTGATTCTACGTTTGCTGGCACCATCGTGTGGTGAAATGGGGAATAAGCTTGGAATAAAAACAGCTCCCAATCAGCAGAGCAGTACTACTACCCAGTATAACCCTGACTACACAAAACTGTGTCAATAAAATGAGATTGCCAGATATAACATTTCCCTGAAAACGCCTCTCAGATCTGACTTCCAAGGATGCCTGCACTTCCGAAGCGAGGAAGTTTCATTCAGTCCCAAAGACCCATTCAACCGTTGGCTTCTTTTGTGGAGATTACAGATGACAGAGCTAATTACGTTGGTGTAATATTTGGAGTGGGACAAATTGTCATGGGGTTTGAAGCCATCACAAACTGCAGTGCTTCCAGATGTGGACAGATGTGTGGCTGTTGAGCATTACTGGATGGTCAGAAAGAGCGCATGTTGCAGCATGCTTTGCAGTGGCCTAGTCTCTAGAGATTCCCATGGCCAGGGCCATGGCAAGGTGCCTCAACAACCTTCCCCATTTTCTTCTCCCAAAGCACCTTAATGTCTGAGAAGCCTGAGGCCATATAGCACATCGCAGGCTGACCTGCTGTGGGAGCAACTCCAAACTGTGTATTGGCCCTTCTAGACCAGAAATGAGCGGGAACTGGTGAGTACTCACTGTCCTGGCCACCTGGGATGACAAGCAGTGGCAGATGAACTTCCAGATGTCCTGGGCCACCACAGGGATCTGCACTGAACTGGCCCCCAGCCATGAGCAGCGAGTCACTGGACGCGCCTTGCTAGTCCCATTTCCAGAAAGCTAAAGTAGTAACCCCGGCCTTGCCCCCTTGTGACTATTGTGCTATAGCCTCCCTAGACAAGCTAATATTTGCCCAATGAAAACAATGAGAAGAATCCAGATCTTAGGACTTCTGTGGCACCAGAGAAAATCTTGATTAGAAATCTGAAAGTAAACAATAGCAAACACTGCCATTATACTGTAAAAACTATTTAGAAAGGTAAGCACATTTTAAAATGTAATTTTGAAAAGCTAGTCCAGCAGCTTCAGGTACCCTAGGTCAGTAGAAGTTAGGATAAGAAAATACTTATTACAATACATCAAAGGTCATCGCCAGCTACTCTGCAGTTGCTCCTTATGGCAGGTTTTCCTAGATCTTTCTTCACCCTATTCTTAAGCATTTAAAGCAACGGTTTATTTGGCAGTTCTCCTTTAGGGACCTATTTAAATGGCGCTGTATCCACCACCAGTGATTTTTTATTCTACTCTTCTTAATTTCAATATGTGATTGCTCATTATACCCCTTTTTAGCATTTTAAACACTTCCTTGTACAAGAAAATCCCTCAGAATTAAAAGACCCAAACTATCTTCCCACCCTATTTCTTGGTTTAAGAGATTTTCCAAACTTCTTGTTATACAAAGCTCTTCATATCCTATTTAATTTTCTAAGTAGCCCCAGCTGAACTTGTTTCAACTCTCCCCTTCCTTACAATCCCTGCACTGAAAATAGATACCAGTCATAAATTGTCTACTTAAGAAGAGAGCTTTAATTCTCAATTTGCTAATCTTTGTCAGTGTATCTATACTCTGCAACCGTGTTTGGAGATATTGGCATCTAAGCATGATACCACTATCTGGAATGATACAGGGATAATGAAATCCCTCTGTCATAGTTTGATACTCTTTCCAGTACAAATGGTCCTACCTTTCAATATTCGCCATGCAACTGCACTGAATTTTAATGTTCGTTTCTCCCTTGTTCTTTTTTTTACATCTGTCCTTAGTGCTGCTTTACGTCTTTCCCATCTTTCACTGGGTTGACCTGCAACTTACTAATAAAATGGTGGGATGCACCAAACAAGCTCTGTGTCATTCAATTGCCTTGAGATCCAACACTTTGAATTAAGGACCTTTCCTGCTTTCAACACCTTACGAATTTTGATGACACAGAGGTCCCTTGGAAGAATGATTCACGCTAGGTTTAATTATTCAGGTTTTAGGTACGTCCTGATACACTGCTCAGAGAACTAAGAAATGGTGCTGCTGTAGCCTCGGTGGCTCAACTGCTCTTGGGACTTGAGCACAAACCAAATTATTATAGAGGCTAGAACAATTCAGGGTCTGTCATGGGAGGACTGTGAGATCTCAGCCATTTTTAGCTGCCCTTCACACAAAATCAGGTAGCGGGAGACCAGGCTCAGACTCAAAGCACTGAGCCAGCTCTGTGGATGAGCACGATGGTGAATAAGGGGGCGACAGTTCTACTTTGAATGCAAGAGGAGATGGTCAGATTAAAGGCAGAAAACCAATATAGCAATACAGTTCCATAACTTCATGACGACTCAAACACAAGCCCTCCCTCAAGGCCCAGTCTGAAAAGTGTGTGGCCTACTCTTGCCTCTTTTTCCAGTCCTGGCTTACTGACTCTCAGATGTGGCTGCCTTGGCCTGTGTAAGACAGTCGAAGACCCCAGTGGTACTGATAAGTGGCAAGTAGAAGCAGCGTTTTTAAGTTCAAAGGACAATATCATATTTTTCTTAAGAAAGGATGTTTTTTCTTAATGAAAGAGACTGATGAAATGAAGATGGAGAACATTAGCGAGAAATAATCATGTTGCAAAGTCTCTCATATCCCCTCAGAAAAAAAACTATCATGGGGGGAAAAAAAAGACCTGACCTGTAGAGTTCACTTTCAAAACATGCAAATGGTAATTAATAAGAAAATCCTCAAGAACCGAGGACAAAGAGCCTTGATTTCGAAGTCAAAATGAGAGTATATTGGAAGCTCATGGCCTGGCTCCGATTCTGCAAACATCCATGCATGCCCAATACCTACAGGGAAAAGAGAGAAGCCCGATTTAAAGCTCTGGAATCAAATACATCTGCAAAGCTCAAAAGCAGCACACGATCAGAGATTCCTGGGATCTTAGTAAAGCCTTGTGTTCAGGAAGAGCCTCAGAAAGCCTGCGATAGCCTCAGACAGTAGATGCTACTAGTAAGAGAACTTGAATATAGCACGACTTGCTATATCACCAGTCTTAATCACTTAAATATATAAAACAACATTGCACTGTTTCCATAATTATTTGCTTTTGGGACCAACACAGGTAAATAGAAAAGACCAAGGTCCTCTGCACATAAAATACAAGTGACAATTATGCAACCTAACACTGGCAGGAGGTTACCCAGAGAGGGGGTAAAAGCTCCATTCTTGGGGGTTTTCAAAACCCGGCAGGACAAAGCTTTGGTTGGGATGATCTTGTTGGGACTGGTCCCACTTTGAGCAGGGGGTTGGACTAGATGTGACCTCCTGAGGTCCCTTCCCAACCTCATTTTCTATGATTCTAAGATTCAGACCAAAGTGTAATTCCATCTTTAGTCCTTGACCTTTCTGCCAATTCTGTGGTCGCTGCAGGTAGGAAAACTACCTGTGGCGTATTTTGAGGGAAGCGACTGTTGCCCGAAGCCTACATTCTGAAGCAGTCTAGAATACTCGTTTGTGTTGGGACACAAGCTGACTGAAACTTTGGGGAATGCTGTCCCTTTAAAAATGTCATTCCATATTTTGCGCACAGTAGCTCTTTGTTTCTTTGAAATGTAGGTGGTCCCTGCAGTAACGTAATTATTTTTAAGAGGGATTGTGATGAGCATTGCCTGTCTTTTCCTTCTTCAGTGCAAGATGCAGAGCTGCTGATTAAACAGCCTGTGGAATATTGTGAGATCAACTTCAGTCAGGGCAGAGCCCGACAAAATTCAGAGTAGAGCTGGTGCATTCTGCTTAAATGTCCCCCACATTCTCCATTCAAAAGTCTTCCACGTTGACCTGCAGCCAGCTCTGAGTAGAGCGTGACCGTTTACAGCAGGCAAAGGTAGCTAAAGGATTTCTCCATGTATTAAGTGCTTCAGGATTCTTGAGTAGGCAAGGGGTATTTTAAAAGTTATCTCCCAATATATTTTCGGAAAATAGTTAATAATTTATAAAGTATGCCACTTTAGTAAAAGCATGGAGGCTAAAAAAAAATAGAAGACCATTTCTCATTCACTAAAAAGCACCCTAAAAAAAACTAGACCCTAAATTACAAGAGGATAGGTCAAAATAAAATTTTAAAAGACCCCCAATGAAACGGTGAGCAACTTAGAAGCATCTCGGGGGGGGAGGAGGGGACGACCCACAAAACAAGACCTCAGATGTTTTATAAATGTAGGAAGAGATTAAATGCTGGATTCCAGATGGGAACCAATTCCGTATGTTCCAGACTACCACAGCAAAAGCCCAACCGCCTACTGAATTCAGGTGCAACGGCGGAAATCCTAAACACCAGGTGCTACGCAAGTGCAAAATCCACCTGACAGATGCACAAGGCAGAAGTAGATTTATCACAGTCTAAAGATGTGGTGTATGTGGGCAGCGTACTGATTTTTCCCTAGACTTCCTTCTACTTCTTAAATTTAAGATTTTTATCTATATAACACATCCCTATACAGAGCACTGAAAGGATGCACTGGTGCTTTTAAGGAGATAGAGCCAATACAAAGTGCGGTGGAGGGCAGGGAATTAGGATTTTTTCCTTCATATTTTGCAGGGACTTTGATCAGCAGTTTTGCAACAGACAAGGGGAGGCCACTCACATTTTAGCTCAGTTAAAAAATTAAAAATCAAGCAGTTGTAATGCTATTATTTTTTAAAAACATCTAAGTAGGCACTGTTAAGCAGAAGTCAGCTCCACCTTCAGAGATCACTCTTAATATCATTCATTAAAAAGAAAGCTCCTGCCTTAGTAAGATGAAGATGCATGGATTTTAAGGCTCCTATTGCAAGATACCCTCTACAATTTTAACTCACACCATGAACCTTCCATTACTTGATAACCAAGCCATTCATTTTCCAGAGTTGGAATCAGGGAAACTTCCAAAACGAACTTAAAAGATTCAAACTACACATCTTTCTGTAAATATTTGGATAGATTGGCTCTAACCTGACAAACTTGGAAGAAAAAAAATGTCTGAGCAACACAATATGAAAGACTTGCCCCCTAAATCATGTTAGCTTCCCATACATGCTTCAATTTCTACCACACAAAAGCTGGTCAAGAGATAAATCTTGCCTAAATACTCAGCTCCAGGGAGGAAGATGAACTCCCACGTAGTCTAACATTACCCCCCACCCACACTATTTTGTCGTATCTGTGGCACCTCCTTATGGCCAGGTCTGGCAGAGCAGCAGTCTTATCACCAGTCATGTGCCTAGTTTACGGTTTAAAAACATTCAAGGTAACAGGCAGACAAGGTCCTTTGGGCAAATGTGGTATCTTTTATCGGACCAACTAAACCAGGGGCAAGCAATTATTTTGGGCAGAGGGCTGCTTACTGAGTTTCAGCAAGCCATTGAAGACAACACGAAAGGCAGCCCAGGGCAGATTAATATTTAATTTTCTAATTTTTTTAGGGGCCTGGCAGGCCGCATCCAGCCCCCAGGCCACATTTTGCCCATCCCTGAACTAAACAGTTGGAAAAATTTCTTCACAAGCTTTCCTTTTGGGCACAACGCCCTTCTTCAAGCATAGGGAGAGTCTGCTGGTGTGCGCGCGCTGTCCTGGGTGGAACAGAATCCAACACACACATCAGCTGACTCTCTCCCTATGCCTGAAGAAGGGCGTTTGTGCCCAAAAGGAAATCTTGCAAAGAATTTTTCCAACTGCTTAGTTGGTCTAATAAAAGATACATTTGCCCAAAGAACCTTGTCTGCCTACATCCTCAGACTAGCATGGCTACAACCAACAACCCTCAAGGTAACAGGAAGTTTTATATCCAAGGCCAAAAGGGCTACATGCCCAATCTTGGGACTCTTCCCCTATTTCTTGGCTCCTTTGATGCCACTTTACCTTCTGCAAAGGAAGAGAACCAAATCCCACCCTCCCTTTGAAGTTTCAATCCAGCAATCCCACGTTAAGCAATTGAGGACGACCATTCCTTCCCATTCCCCACCTGTCTATACTTTCTGGAAGTTTTCCAAAATTTCTCCCAGCCTTTATCTCCAAAGCTTTTCTAGGGCAGCCTTTAGCATCTGCTCCTCTAGCTCCCTTCTGGTTGGTTCACCATGCTTTATAGCAGCTGTTTCTATAGTTGACTTGTTCACAACTGGGGGAAGTAATCTGACTGTACTCGAGCCCTTTCTGGGCTGCCACTTTTGACTGAATACACCTGTTAATATTTGCAATAGCTCCAACAGCGGGAAGGCTAGCTGACAGCGTAAAACCAACCTAAGAACAGTAGATATACAGAATTAAATCAAAGTTGGATATGAACCCAATTCAGAGTATTTAATTTCCTAATATGAAACCCTCTTTGCTTACAATTGGTAAACAAACAAATCTCAAGAAGCAGAGGAAGCAATACTTTTGGCTAACTGTTAGTATAAAAATTACCCAAAATCTATCTGAAGTGCAGATCCATTTTTCTCAACCATTTACCAAGTATAGCTTGCATGTGACATGACTTTCATGACCCTATCTGGATCACATGGTAAATGACCAGTAAAGTGGCACAGACATGGTTTTTTGCACTTTCTAGCCCAAGTGTCATCCAATAGAACACTGAACATCATTTTTATCAGTGCTACATGCCAGAAGTAACCAAGGTGCAGTGCCCTTTAAAGCAAGGGCGGGGAATTATTTTGGGTGGAGGGCTGCTTATTGAGTTTTGGCAAGGTATTGAAGGCCACATGACAGGCAGCAATGGGGAGATAAATGTTAATTTTCTAAATTTTTTAGGGGCCCCACGGGCCAGATAGATTGGCCTGGCAGGCTGCATGCGGCCTGTAGGCTGCATTTTGCCCACCTCTGCTTTAAAGGAATATATATTACCATGAAAAACATCTAAGGTAGAATAGTCTGGATTTTTTGAAGCAAAGTAATTTCTGTGGATGTACTTCCCTATATGGAATATTCCTGCCTCAGTGCCCCCCTAAATAAAAGTGTAAAGAATTACAGCATACAAACACACTGCTCTTGAGGATAGTTTACAAAGAAGTTACCTTGCTTTGCTAACATTTATTGACTTAGAAAATAGATCAGGACACTAGGAGGTAAGACTAGACTGGAGCCGACTTGAAACACTTTAGCTGGGGGTTCAGTGTCAACTTAAAAACAAAATCCAGAACAAAACACTTGAACAATTAGCATTTCTTATTAAGATGTTTCTCTCAGTTGTAAGCATTAAAAAGACCACTGAAAAGACTTGAGGCAGATGTCATATCTAAGGGTCTCCTTTATGTGTTCTACTTAGGAACAGAAGTTACACATAAACCAGTATAAGTGATTGGAAACCAGTTCAAATCTGTAACACAACAGTTGTTCAATGCACATAAATTCCTTTCAAATTGGCCGAAACCAGTTTAAGATAAACCTGGATGGATATAGTATCAGACTTAACTTATTCAGGTTAAATGTTTATTGTGTCCCGGATCCCCTTCTCATTCAACTCTGTCCCCCAGACTTCCAGGATGCTTTGACACCTCCCCTGCAATCCACTCCCCACCTGCTCCAGCTGACAAGGGAGGCATGTTCTAGTGGCCCCTGATTTCTAGTCTGGGCCACTGCAGGCATGTGGCTGCATTTCTAGAACCAAAGCACCCCAGGGAGTAACTAGGAATAATG
The DNA here is from genome assembly GCF_000455745.1 of Alligator sinensis. Classification (NCBI taxonomy): domain Eukaryota; kingdom Metazoa; phylum Chordata; order Crocodylia; family Alligatoridae; genus Alligator; species Alligator sinensis. The sequence continues at coordinate 880,063 of NW_005841927.1, forward strand.
GGTGCAAACTAGTGGAGAGTAGATTTAGGTTAGACATTAGAAAGACATTTTTCACAGTAAGAGTGGCCAGGATCTGGAATGGGCTCCCAAGAGAGGTGGTGCTATCACCTAATTTGGAGGTCTTCAAGAGGAGGCTTGATAGTCACCCGGCTGGGGTCATCTGACCTCAGTTCTTTCCTGCCAGCGGCAGGGGGGCCGACACAATGACCCTTTGTGGTCCCTTCCAACTCTACAATCTATGAAAAAGTGAATGCATGGTTCCCTTGCTTATCAGCAGGGATTATTTTTGGATTAAAAAAAACCAAACAAACCAAAATCCACATTTTTCCATGATTAAAATGAAACAACCACTATATATAGATAGATATCCATCTATTAGTGGTGTTTCACTTTAATCATAGAAAAATGTGGATTTTGGGTTACTTTTTAAATCAGAAAATTGGGGTTTTGAAAATCAGAACCCCACCCCGATCCCCACTTATCAGTTCAACCTGCGAAGATGGGATGGATTCAGCCTCTGTCTTTTTGACTGTCTGTACTAAGCCTAAAAATATACAGAGCAGAAGGCAGAGGACGAAGGGGTGGACACAAACTTCCCAGCCCTTCTAGTCAATCCAAAATACTGACAAGGCCAAAAAACTATAGGACAATTTTCAAACTATTCAAGCCAGAGATGATAATCTGCATCCAGCCCCCACATTCACGTAATAATTTATGATTAAAGACTTCTTAGAGTAAGCAGCAAGAATTGAAGGAAATTAAAGATTATAAATAACAGAGAAAAAAGTTTTAGCTATTTCTTCTGGATTTAAACTCAGTTTGGTCACCCGTCAAACAGTGGTTTTCAAAGTATGTGTTGCAGAGCCCTGGGGCCTGCAATTGGTCATTGGGGTTGCACAGAGACTGGGGTAATGCAACAGGCTGGGAGGTGGTACACCTCCTGGCCAGGCCAGATTGCCTGAATCCACCTCAGTCTTTAGCTCAGCAGTAAGGGTTCTGTGATGCAAAAAGGATCCGTGACTTTAGAAGTTTGAAAACCACTGCCCTAGCGCATACAAATTGATACTTCTGAACTCAACATGCCTGCTCTATGTTCACCACTAATACTGATGAACCATGAAAATTTAGCTTTTAAGTTAAAACATTTCATTCTTCCTGTTGTAAACTGAAAGATTTATAGGTTTTAGCATTTTTTGCATAATCTAAGTTAAAAATTAAAGTTAAGACTTTGATATTGTTATCTTAGTTAGTGCTAACTTGTTTAGACAATAGGCACAAAAATGCAGCATGAAGCAAACTGCGACTAAAAGAAACCCGCACTACAACTACCTGCTTCACATAATAACCCTGAATGCAACCTGAAGTTGATACGACTTGAAGAAACCTGTCTCTATTTGAACCCAAAAAGGTGATTAAATCCATTTTCTGTGAATGTAGACTTGCTCATGCATTTACATAAAAGATATATTCAGAACAAATATCATCGTGCACTTTGTTAACGATTGTGCAAATACACATATACACACAGCAGGTACATCGTTTAGGCATACTGCCACATCAAATGTAATACAGAAGCAATGAAAATAGGAATACATTGAGAACAGTCCAAGCCAAACCGTATCCAGCTTTATTAAAGGTACTTTTCATAAACAATCATGGTAATTCAGGCAGGACATGGGCTACAATCTGCAACATTTTACAACAACTTTCAAACTCCCCTCCTCCATGGACTACCAAAACGTAAGAGTTACTATAAAACCAAATGAAAAATCTTCATTTCATATTTGAACAGGGAAAGTTTAGAGTGAGGGTGGACACTTTCACATTTAGCATGTTGTTTAACAACTGTTCACGAGCCTACCCTGACTTTTAGAAGAAAACAAAATTAGAACCGCAGAATCCTTAATCTGAAGATCCACAATATAAAAAGAGAAAGCCTAACTCTCCCTTTGGAGTTATGACCTCCCAATTTTGACACCGGAATTCTAGATTGCCCAACAATGATAATGCATTAGATTTTAGGATGAAACCCAAACATGCCCTTTTTGCCACAGTTAGGAGTGATAAGCTCTAGGCAAACAAAGGGAATGAGAAAACGGCATTACAAACTGCAGTTTTAAAGCTGGCAGCAGGCATGTCAGGAGTTTCAATGTTCACTCTAATACATTTCACAAACCGAAACAGATGGGCAACATCAGGGAATCCTTCCTCCTCGTGTCCAGGAAGAGCCCCTCTCCAAAAAACAAGGGGTCTTTTTTTCCTTTTTAAAAACAGGTTCTGAGAAATGGACTAAGTGACATTTGCTCCCACTGCCCCCCCAAAACACAACAACAAAGCGTTCTGTGTGCTAACAACATAGCTTAAAAAAAAGTAAAACAAAATTCTGCATTGTTATAAAACTTGATAAAAAATAGTATTTCAAACTGTACAGTCACCAGAAGTACACAGTTATCAAAAATTCACACAATTCACTTGGCATCACCGGCACCTTCAGCTTTCTGTGCCTGAAAGAAAAAAGGAGAAGCTGTTAATAATACACAGACTTCCACTCACTTCACATGATTCTGGAAGGAAGACATTCTAGTGTCCAAAAGTTAAGGAGATTTTAAAGCTGTGCTTTCCTGCAGCAATGTCAAAATAATGTACTGTACTTGCTTACGTACCACACACACACACACCTCTCCCCCCAAAATTAGCATTTCAAAATGAGGGTACATGTCTTAAGTAGGGAAGCTTGTTTTCTATTCAGAATAGAAGCATGGAGACATTGTAAGATGGCTGCTCATTTTCCCCCTTCTCCTCTCTAGCAGCTGCATGGTGGGAGGGGCAGATGGAGGGGGGGCAGGGCACTGGAGACTTAATAGCACATTATAATCAACATGATTCCTACTACTGGCTCTTCACTCCACAAGTGCTAACCACCCTCTCCTTTTCAATCAACTTCATGTTCCACTACTAGATTGTTTCTTGGCAGTTTGGCTCTTTATTGGCTACTTTGGGGGTCTCTATGTCACAGCCTTTCAGATTGCTTAGCTTTTTCAAAACCTTAGATCTGTCCACGGAATCCATTCTTCAGCAGCTGTTAGGTTCAGCTTTTGGCTGAGCAGCCAAGAGCTGCTCACAATTCAGCTGTGAAAGGGTTAAAACTGTAACCTTTTCCTGAGCAGGAGAGAGGGCGACCAACTTGAGGTTAGGCTGTGTCCCTGCTTTATGCAACTTACAACTCTGGAAAAATCCTTTCTTCATCCTGCCTTTCCCAAAACAAAAAAGTATGTGCCTTATTTGGGAGGGAAGGGAGTGGCATAGATCTAAAAATATGGCACTTGGAAGTGAGATGCACATGTAAAGGGTAGTCTTAGAAGCAAGATTGAAAATTACCATAAGACTAATACCACTCATTATTAAATGAAGCCACATATAGCATCAGTAACAATTCAATACAGTTAATAAGAAACAACTTCAAAAACTAATTGCACCAATTGCCAAGATGAGACTAGGGACAGAGCCCAGACTGAACTCTCAAGCTATTTATTTAGTAAATAGCCTAAATTAATCAAGTAACATGGTTTCTTTTAAATGTAGAACAGGCCTACACAAGCATTTTCTATTAGAAGAACTAAAATTCTTAGACCTGTGTTTATACCTGGTCTGTTTTGGCATCTCCATTTTCTGCAGGGTTGTTTCCCTCCTTGCCAGCATCAGCTTTCCCCTTCTTCCCCTTGGGTACCTTCTCACCCTTCTGAGAAACGGTGGGACAATATTAGCACTGCTAGAATTATAAGCATCGTTAATGTACAGCTGTACAGTTACAAGTGGTCCATTAATGGACACAAGGATGTAATAAAACCCTGGAAAAGAGCTGAGTAGCATCACCAGTGTAATACACGCACACATTTAATTTTTAATCAAAGACTGCGTTTATTACAGCCGTAACAAGTTTTCCTCGAAGCACTGGATCAGATCTTACAAAAGTTTGACAGCAAAACTTAAATCTACCAGACAGGAATGTCGCCACTCCACGGTTTAACGAGCCACTGCTTGGAAGCTCAAAAATCACTTGTTACTCCTGGACCAGGCCTCAAAATGAAACAGATCACAAATATCCTGAGCGTACCTACAGGCTGCGTTTTCACGGTGCTAATTTACCTTTGGAGCTGCCTTTTTAGGTTTAGCCTCTGGCTTCGGAGGAGCAGGTTTCTAGAAGTGAGGAACAGCAAACAAGTTGGGTTGTTTTTTTAAAAAAGATAAAACTAAAAGACAGAAGATTTTGTTCCTCTGCGTTTCCCCAGCACACCTTGCTTTCCCACAGTCCAAATAACTTTGGGGAAGCACCCGAGCGCCCCGCGCTGACCACCACACCCCCGGGCGCGTTTCCCCGAGCCGCCCCGCATCCCGATGCAGGCAGACGAGGCGCAGCGCAGCGCAGCCCGCCGCTATTTCTACGCAAAAACTTTCCGTGCAACTTCCACGCCGAGAATGAGATACTCACAGCGGATAACCTCGCCGATCTCCTCTGTGGCTGTAAAAAGAAAAAAAAAAAAGAAAAAAACAAACAAACACAAAAAAACGCCACACAAACGAGTTAAAATCATGGAAAAGAGCCATTTATTGGTTAAAAAGAAAACCGACCCAAAACAAGCTCCCCCCCACAACCGACGAGCGCGTCTTGCGGCCTCCCGCGGCAGCGCATCTTTCAAAGTGGCGCCCAAGCAACCCCCCTGAACTCCTCCTCACCTCATCCTTCACTTTGGCCTTATCGCCCTTGCTCTCTCCTTCAGCCTGGGGAGGAGAAAGTCAGCCCTTAGACCCACGTG
>NW_005841927.1:885737-899577 GCF_000455745.1 Alligator sinensis
AGGGGCCGGGGCCGGGAGGGGGGGGGACGGAGCTGTTCTTTCAGCACCAGCCCCCGGGAGCAACGAGCGAGCAGCGGGGGCTGCAGAGCAGCACCAGCCCAGGCACCCAGGCCAACCGCAGATGCTGCGGCTCTGCCCCGGGGGCCAGTGCTCGACAGGGGAGCAGGGCAGCGTGCTCCCCACCCTTTCAAAAAACAAAACAAAACAAAAAAAACCCCAAACCAAACACTGCCTGCTTAGCCATTTTAGGAGGAATCTCTCAGCCAGTGAACAGAAGGCGGAAAAGCGGCCCCGCGGCTGACACCGACATCCCCGTGAAAGGGCCCAAACACCACGGACGTACTTGTACCACGAGAGAAAACATACCGGGGTACCAGACGTGGGTCGGATGCTTCTTAGGGAAACTTGAACAAACATCACACATAGACCTGTGTGTGTACAGTAAGAGAGAGAATACACACATACACACACACGCGAGTTTTATACCATCGCATGTACACAATGGTGTGCATGTACATACACACACACACACACACACACACACGTTTTAAACTATCAATCACACACACACAGAGTTTTATACCATATGTACACAATGGTGTACATGTACATATACATACACACGTGCGCACACAAAATTCTTGTTTTATACTACTTTATATATAGTACTAGATTACACACACACACACACACACACTAAAAAAAAAAATTTATCTATCTATAGCTATATATAGATACAGGCATAAAAAGTGACAACTTCCACCAACTTTTCATTTCACCATGCACTCTTTAAGGACAGTATTCACTACTTATATAAGCGGCAGCAGTGGAAAGTGATTTCTTTACATACATACAGGTAGGACACACACACACACACACACACACACACACACACAATTGAAAAAAGAAATTTATGTTTTCAAGCTAAAGTGAGGGAGGTCACTGTCTGGTGTTTAAAACCCAGAGAAGATGGGTGGAAAAAATAGATAAACTATTAAACTAGATAAACTATTAAAAACAACCTATCTAAATGGTAAGGTTTGAGAGCCGGAGATTATTATTAATTCTAAACGACATGTAAAGTCTGCCGCCTTCCACGCTGAGAAAGAGACAGCGTCACTGAGGCGGGTTTGCTACACTTGCGTGTCCAGGTGTTAGGTACACAGATTCATTCCTCCGAGTCTTAGCAGAATGTTCTCCTCAAGACAACTAGGGTTGTACAAAGCTTTACAGGTCACAGCAGGGCTTCTCAACTACACAACACACCATTCCAGTCACGTGTATCCATCATCTGTCTTCATGGTTTCTATATCACTGTGAAGTTAGGTAAGTTGCACTCTTGCAAAAGACTTGCAGCTTCATTTTCAAACCTTCATTGGAAAGGCACTTTCTAAAAGACAATACTTACAGTCTTTGCCTGCAGTCTCTTCCCATTTCCAGTCTCTTCCTTATCTTAAGAAGCCATATGTCTACTGTTCATGACTGTCCAGCTTTCCACTATAAACCTGAAAATATAATTTATTTGTCCAAAAGTTATATTATTACATAGAACACACTCATTCCCTTTCTTCCTCTCTCTCCTCCACACCCACCCCAACTCCTGAAAGATACAGTGGAGTCGGGCTTCCGTAAATACAGTGCTAGGACTCTACATGCTCCAAAAGAGAGTCCAGAAGAATCCACCTTCCTGAGAATAAGAACCATTTCCACAGAAGACTTCTTAAAACAAAGGGGGAAAAAACCAAACAAACCACAAATGAAATCCAGTTAGATATGGGCATAAAAAAAAGTGACAACTTCCACCACCTTTTCATTTCACCATGCATTCTTTAAGGACAGCATTCGCTACTTACATAAGCGGCGGCACCAGAAAGCAATTTATTCATACATGGTCTTGGAATACCCACAAATTTCTCAGATTAAAAAATAAATCAATCAGCTAATCCTTTCCATTTAACAGGAATAAAGTGGGGAGTTGCACACAGGTTAAGGAACGGCATTTGTTAGATCCTGATGTCATCTTCATTAAGCCGCAGAGAAGAGCTCCATATATTTTAAATGTTGGGCTTATTTTAAAAATGTTTGGTATGAAAATGCTTTATTCATGGTTTGACAACTTAATTATCCTTTTCACAATCATATTCAATGTGCTGAGTTTGCAGCACTTAAGACTTTTAAAATCTGCATTTTCTAGTTTTCATCTGGAGGTAAAAAGGAACACTTTAAAAAACAGCAAGAGCTGGTGAATTTGAGTGTGCCTCAGAAAAATTGCGGAGACATTTTCAAGTTGATTTTGTCCGTAGAAAAGCACAGAAATTAGAGATGGAAAAAAACCAGGAGGTAAACTCATGCATCTCCCTGCCAGAGGAGACCGGAAAACAGGTAATATAGTATCAAACGGAGTCTAGCCCTTATCAAACTACTTCTCAGCCACCTAAAATCTCTCTGCTGAAATTTAGTACATCGCCTCTAAACTGAGGTGGTTTCAGGGACTGCTCTCTTGAACCAAAAGCATCGTGACCTGAGGCTGTGTTTGCTCTCAGGAGCTGAATGGAAATAGTTTTAAATGATTTAGTGTATGATAAGCATCTCTCTGGCTTTAGAGACATTCTCTCTGCAACAATTTTCTTTTGTTACAGATCAGATTCCTACCCAGTCTCGCCCTCCCTTACCCTTGACCCTTATCCCAATCTCCTCCAAAACCAGCGTTGTGCCCAAGATGAACCCTTGCTTGCTTAGGCACTGCTGAGAGGATGGTAGAACAAGACTGTGAAGAGGTGCTGCTTATTTTCCTCTTTGCAATATGGTTGTGGCAACCTACATTTTGCTACAGCTTTTCAGAAACTGGTAGTGAGTATATCAAGAACTGGCAAAAATGCAAGGAGGGGAAATAAAGGGAAAAAAAATTACAAGGAACTGGCTTGTGGATGATCTTTCCCATAACTTGGCATGTTCCTCTTCTATGTTGTAAATTATGTTCTCTACCCAGAATAGGAATAGCACATCTCATTTAAAGAGCTGGTCATCTATATTGTTACTAACTAGATGGATGTTTCACAGAAAGATCTGTCATTGCAAAGTGACATTAGGAGCTGACACACAGGCCCAGGGCAGGTTTCACAAAAAAAAGCCAAAAAACTGCTCTACCTCAGCCAATTCATGAGGGGGGCTAACAGAGTTGGAAATTAGGTCTGGTCATCTTCTCATCACAAAAATGTCCACAGCTGCAAAGTGCTAGGCAGCAGAAACAATATAGCCTGGCATGTATTCCTTTCTCCATCTTTAGTGGCAGGGAGGGAAGACATCTAGACATGCTACCTTCCTCAGTGGCACCCACAGAGCAAGAACACTTCAGAGTACTCTGCTTCCTGCGCTTTAGGGAGTGCCACTGGGGTTGTAAAATATTGAAACAGTCCTACATGACCACAGTGGAACCACATCCTCTGGGTGGCGAGTGGGTTACTGCTAACCTTGTTGCCATTCCCTCTCACAAGGTCTGCCCAACATGTAGATCATGCAGACACTGTCACTGTACACAGTCTTTTAAGGACGTCCATTTTTTTGTGCTCTAGAGCCTCCAGAAAGCCCTGGATCCTCTCTTCCCGCAGGGCAGTGTGTTTCTGCAAGAGGATTCGTCGGCGCTGAGAATCTCCACGGGATGCAGCCCCTTCCTGTTGCAGCTCCTTTGTCACACAAGCCTGGTCCCTTTCCAGCTGCTGCCGTGTCTTTTCCTCCATGTACAAGTCTCTGGCTTTCTAAAGTGAAAAGCAGCAGTGTTAACATTTTACTGGTCCTTTAGGTCATCCCTATTCTCGTGATGCCCAGACATACAGCACAGGTTGCAGCAGAAATAAGCCTCTGCTTACTTAGCCATCAATCTGTAGATTAAATTACAAATAAGCCATGTGTGAATCTCCTGTACTTTTATGCAGAATCTTGACTGGCAGGTGAACGTGCTGGGAAATCTTTGCAGAACCCCTCGCTAAGACACAGGTCTGACAATAGTATTGACTAGCAGTTAAATTAAAAAAAGCTCTGACCAACAGTGGTAGAAACTCAGGTGCCTAAGCCACAGGCTTAAAACAGAGATTTCAAGCTACAAAACGTATGTGCAAGTGATTCTTATCTGAGCCATCTCAGAATCGTTGTGACTCGTTCACACAGTAGGGCAGAGGTGGTGTTATTAAGATTCAGAGCAATGATTTAAAGGGAATTCTGTCACCAAATGGCCAGCTGCCTGTGCCAGTTTGCTTCACCAGAAACTAAAAACATCTGTTTAAGACTCAGCTTGATGGGCTATGGAAAAGTACCTTCTAGTAGCACACTTAACTATTAAGAATAGAAATGTTCCAGTAGAATAGTAATTTTGTGCTGCAGCAAGGAACCCATTTGGAAGTCTGCAGTCCTGATGCCTTTGAACACTCGAAAACTGTGCTGATGGAGATGGTGGGTTTATAATGGTCTCTTCGACATTATCCACAAAAAGCAAGCGTATTTTTAGGAACACATTTTTAACTGTTGCAGCTGAGATGCTAACCTGTCCAACACGAGCCTGCTACCCTTTTAAAACAAGCATCAAGACAGAAACAAGAACCCTAACTGTGAACTTCCCCCCAACTTACTGCAATGAGTCTGAATATATTCAAAATGCCAGGCCTGTTAACTCTCTCACTGCTGGTGGCATGAGCAGAAGTGATCCTGTTGAGAGGAGGTTCCCCAAGCTGAATGCTGTGGGCTTGAAATATACAGACAACCACATTTCAGCACAGGATTCCTCTCCCTGGACAGGATGATACAGTCTTTACCATGAACAACCTGGTATTTCACTCTAAGTGACTTACTGACCGCAAGCTTTCTAATTAATGCCACTGCAATCTTCAGAGCTTGCTATAAAGTCACTCAGGTTCTAGTTGCCTTGGCACTGCACCCCTCAGCTAGGTGCTAACTATGAGCTTTTCTTTTGAAGTGTAAGCCCCCCATATGGCTTTAAACTAAGATCACAGGGGGATGAGGAAACATTAACTGGAGCCTACCCGGGGACCAATATACAGGAAAGCTCCATCGACAATGAAACCAAGCAAGCCGCTCTTATGGGAGTTGAGAAAACAGCTCCCCTTCAATCCAACAAGTGGCCAGTGACCTCAGTAGAAGGACTTAGATGCCTGCACCCCAACGCCAGAAGCATGGGGAACAAGCAGAAGGCATTAGTCCTTCTGCTTTCCACTGGGCACTACGATCTAGTAGGGATCACAGAGACCTGTTGGGACTCCTCTCATGACTGGAGCATAGCCATAAAGGGCTAGGTCCTTCATAGAAGAGATCGGGTAGGGAAGAGAGGTGGGGGTGCTGCCCTCTATGTGAAGGAGCAGTACACTTCCCTACAGGCTGATGTTGGCCCCAAAAAAGAATAGCTTGAAACCCTCTGGGTCAAGCTCTGGGGGAGGCGCGGCAAGAGAGACCCGACTGTAGGTGTAGACTACAGGCCGCCTAACCAAGAGGAGGAACTTGATCTAGCGTTCGCCCACGAACTAATGGAGGCCGCGCGTGCAGAGGACATGGTCATCACCTTACCCAGACATCTCCTGGGAGGAGTGCTCGGCTAGCTCGGATCGATCACGATTCTTCCTGAACAGCACCGAAGCGTGTTTTTTGACTCAGGAGGTGCACAGGCCAACTAGAGGCAATGCAGTTCTTGACCTGGTCCTGTCCAAAGGGGATGACCTGGTGACCAACTTAAACATAGAGGGCAGCCTAGGCGATAGAGACCATGAAATCATTATGTTCACGGTCTGCTGCAAGACTGACAAAACAGATACCAAGCTTGAAGTCTTAGACTTCAAAAATGCAAATCTGAATGAGCTCAGGTCACTAGAAGAGATTGCCCTGAGAGGCCAAGAAGCACAAGTAAAGGGAACACGAAAAGAATGGTCATTCCTTATGGATATAATCCATAAGGCTCAGAGAAAAGCCATTCCCTTACGGAGAAAAAGTAGCAGAAGAGTCAAAACCCCTCTTGGCTAAGCAGGGAAGTTGCAGCCCTCCTACAGAAAAAGAAAGAGACGTACAAACAATGGAAGCTGGGACAGACTCTCAGGAAGACTACTTGACAATGGCCTGCACCTGTAGAAAACAGATTAGGCAAGCTAAGGCAGAAACCGAACTAAAACTAGCTGCAAGAATCAATGACAACAAGAAGTCCTTCTTTAGCTACACAGGGAGTAAAAGGAAAGCTAATGGGAGTGTGGGGCCGCTGCTCAATACCTCAGGATACCTGGTCGCTACCACTCAGGAAAAGACAGAACTCCTAAATTACTACTTTGCCTTGGACTTTCACAAGACTAAGGGGAACAACATGTCAGGTGGGGCACAGAATGAGCAGGGCGGGATTGACACTGTTCCCACCACTGCCACAGAACTGGTGTATGATCAGTTAAAGAACTTAGACATATATAAATCAGCAGGACCGGATTAACTCCACCCAAGAGTGCTGCAAGAGTTGGCCAAAGTAATTGCAGAGCTCCTGGCAAAGGTCTTTAAAAAGTCATGGGCCTCTGGAGAAATCTCAGAGGACTGGAAGAGGGCCAATGTTGTGCCTATCTTCACGAAGGGGAAGTGTGAAGAACCAGGAAACTACAGGCCAATTAGCTTCACTTCTGTTTAGGGAAAATCCTAGAAACATTCAAAGAGGCTATATGTGACAAACTTGCAGAAGGCACGATACTGAACGACAGCCAGCATGGCTTCCTTGCAGGCAGGTCTTGTCTGACCAACCTCACTCTTTCTATGATCAGGTGACTTGTCACCTGGATGAGAGAAAAGCAGCTGACATCATATACCTCAACTTCCAGAAAGCCTTTGACCTGGTATCCCACGAGGTACTATATCAGAAAACTGGAAGATAATTGGGCTCAACCATGGGATCAAGTGGGTGCGAAACTGGTTGCAGGGTAGGACACAAAGTCCAAATGAATGGATCGGTGTCGTCCTGGTGAGATGTGGGCATCGGTGTACCCCAGGGGTTGGTAGTTGGCCCAGTGCCGTTCAATATCTTCATCAACAACCTGGATGAGGGGGTGAAATGCCCATTGGCCAAGTTCGTGGATGACACCCAGATACGGGGTTGTGCGGACACACCTGCAGATAGGCTGCAGATACAAGCAGACTTAGACAGGCTGGCACGTTGGGCAGAACGGAACCAGATGAGGCTCAACGTAGAGAAATGCAAAGTGCTGCATCTGGGAAGGAAGACCCCAGCCCACCTACAGGCTGGGCATCGCTAACCTGCCCAGCACTACAAACGAAAGGGATCTGGGGGTAACAACAGACCCCAGCATGAGTATGAGCTGGCAATGCGATGCAGTAGCCGCTAGGGCCAATAAATCTCTGGCATGCATCAATCGATGCATCTCCAGTCAATCCAAAGAAGTGATTCTCCCACTTTACTCAACATTGGTGCGGCCGCAGCTGGAGTAGTGTCTCCACACTTTAACAAGAACGTGCTAAAGCTCGAGAGGGTCCAGAGAAGGGCCACCCACATGATCAGGGACTTGCATGGCAAGCCATACGAGGAGAGGCTGAGGGATCTCGGACTCTTCAGCCTAAAGAAAAGAAGGCTGAGAGGGGACCTGATTGCAGCTTACCGCTATATCAGAAGTGTATATCAGGGGCTCGGTGAACCACAGTTCACCAGGGCGCCCTGGGGGAAAACTAGAAACAATGGCCACAAACTCCTGGAAAACAGTGTCAGGCTGAACATTAGGAAAAACTTCTTTACAACTAGGGCGTCCAGACTATAGAACAAACTCCCCCCCAGTGGTGGTGCAATCATCTACCCTACAGGTCTTCAAGAGAAGACTGGACGGACAGCTGGCTGGGGTCGTCTGACCCCAGATGTCTTTCTTGCTCATGCCGGGGGCTGGACCCGATGATCCTTTGGGGTCCCTTCCAGCCCTATGATTCTATGATTCATAGTGCAATGAATGGGGTACTCTACAGCCTCATGCTTCACCATCTAGGATTAGACCACCCCAGGCTCTACAAGGCTGGAAGGGCAAATGACAAAAATAAAGCAGCTGGGTCCTAGCAGAGGCAGAGGGGCAAAGAGGAGAGAAAAGAAGAATACATCTAAAGAAAAAGTGCCCTGAATATACATCCCCCTTCTGCTAGCTGTAAAATCTTCAATTTCACCAGCTCCTCCATGCTTCCACAGTCTCCAATTATAGCCCTCTAAAACGCAGAAACCTTCTTCCCAAAGTAGACTTCTGACTAGACCCTAATATATAACTCCTGCCTTGCGGGTTAAGGCAAGCCACCAAACATTATTACATCCCCACTGGCAAGCCTCCATCTCCACAAAGCATCTGGACACTTTCTGTGGTAAGGGACTCCAAGAATTCAACTCCTTCCTAAGATTAGCAGTTCCTTTATAATGATGTGTTCCCGTGCCTGACTTGTCTGCACACCCAGCAGTATGTGCAGCCCCAGATGCCTTGTGTAGAGAAAGCTGGCCTTGAAAACTGAATTAGTTTTACATAACTGTACAGGACACTAACCCAAGATTAAGAGCAGCTGTTAAATAACCTTGGTTATTAAGGCAATAGTAAAGACAATGGAAATTAGAACAAGTGATGGTGCTGTCAACTGAGGAAGGTGGAGTTCTTGCAAAGCTTGATGCAGATGCAGTAGTTGATTTTAACTAGAGATTTTTTCCTGACAAGGACAATATTGGTTAACAACGCATAAGAACACAAATCAAGTAAATCCAAGGAGAAATCCACACAGGCTTTGGATAAAATCTAACACTCTTCAGCAAAAACTCCCTTGCTGATTTCCAATTGTTGCACAATACCTTAGTCTTAATATGCCCAGGTCTAACAAATTAAGGTGTTAACTACTAGCTTCAAGCTGCAGGCAGTTTCACTGTTTTACTAATCCATACTTGACAGCTACTAACACTGCGGGAAATCCCCCTCCCCCCCACACCTGAAGGCAGGAAGACAACTAGTTGACATGGATCCACTTACAATATTTTTTAGTATTCCAAGTAACTGAAAAGGGCCTGGATAAAAATGCTCCAAGAAAACTGGAAATATATATGATTAAAACCATGATGACAGGGTTAATTACAAGCAGGTGACATTTTAGCTAGACTAAGAAACATTGTAATCAAATACTGTCATACCACCAACTCAGGGATTAGGACATTTTGTTTTAGTTACTTATGCATTTTCCATCACCAAATCGTATCTCAACTCAAATTCTATCAATGCATTACAGAGACTTTTCACTTTCTAATTATTATGGAAGAAGATGGAACAGTCACGTGCTATCCAACATCCCAAAGTCGAGGAACACTTCTGTTAACAATTCCGTTGCTGATCTTTTTACCAAACTGCATTTGAAGGTCTTGTTGCGCTTCAGACTGAACATGCTAATGACCTGAATGGGGCAGTTCCTCAGCTCTCCAGACTGTAATTTTTGTCAGACAACTAGAACTGAATTGAGCCAAACCAGCATGGCTTCAACTTTGAGTGTATCTACATATGCGTTTTAACGCACATTAAAGCATCACTAAAAAAGTGCTCTTTAGTTAATGTGCATTAAGACAGACCAATGCGCATTTTCCTAGTACTCACGATGGAGGTACTAGATTGAATGCACATTAACTAAAGTGCATTAATGCACGTGTAGATGCGCTGTTGTCATGATGTTGGCTAGGCACAGTTTTGCAAGACATTCTGCCAAAACTGACGTGTCCACCAAAGGGTTACTGGCATGGAGTATTACTATGACACTTCCAGTATGACCCATCATCGAAACAAGATCTTCCAACTAGATACAACACTGGTTTATGCAAACACAATTATAAAGTATGGCTGGGAACATTAGAGTAAGCCATGCTCACCTGGCTTCTAGCATGTTACTGGGCAGCTGTATAGACAACATATGTTGCTCTAGATTTTTTCTCTCTAGTGCACTTACCTTTAAGGCACTGTAGTTCATTTGGAACTGAAGGATAGCCTCAAACAAGCTCCAGAAGGTATATTCTGGCCACAATACCGGCTGAAATGCCAGGCATGAATGGGTTGCCTGCAGAAAGCAAGATTACCAAAAATTTAATAACCTAAGGAAGAAAGACACACCAAGATGTGGCTCTGCAATCATAATCTAAGCTGGACCTGCCCAAGCAGGGGCTTATTGGACCCTGGTTCAATTCAAACCAAAATAGCCAGGGAAATCAGAGTCAATACAATCCTGTTTCCAGTTTTGAGATTTCAAGAATTCTCCATCGCTAGTAAGATACACAGGTAGGGTTAGACTCAATGTTATCTAGTTTGTCTCTGGACTATTCTAAGATAACAGCTATACAGGAAAACCTGTAGCAGCACCAGACTCCTGAAGCCTGCACTTGGAAAATATGACGGACTCTACACGAGGGTCATTTTTCACAAGACGTTTTGTGATATTCCTAGCTATCCACTCATCATTTATTCTGTATATTGAATATGAGAGTCCCAATACAGTGGCAGTATAATGGACCTGGGAACCAGGAGCTCAGGTTAAACCTTGGTTTTGTCATCAACAATAATGTTGTTTAACCTCTCTGCCATGTTTTCTGCAAAATATGGATGAGGCTTATTTCTCCAGATCACCCTAATGGCCATAAATTCTTTGAAGGTTTTAACCTCTATGTCAAATCCTAAGCATTTAAATATTTCCTTTTGTTGCACTGACACAAACATGTTTTAAAAGACACTTCCTTCTGACACTGCACAATAAGCTTTGCCAGCATCAGGATAACTGCTTCTTTGGGGCTGTCTAGCTGTACAGGAGATGCTGATAATAATACACACAAGCCCTCAGCCCAACTTGGTAGCTTCTCCAGAATGTCTGGTCCATTTCTTGGCCATTTCTCCCATTCTCCAACATAAGCAGGAGATTGAACTAATTCCTTGTACTACTGCAGACACACGGCAGAGAAGTACCTGTCAGAAATATATTTCTGGGCAGTAACTAGAACTTTGGAAAGGGAAAGGAGAGTAATCCAGTAGCAAGTCACAATTTATTAGAGAAGAGCTACAAACCTGTTTGCACAGCTGACAACAGGGACTTTTAATGTTTACAAACTATAAATGATCTGGACCGAAGGAACACACAACAAATGTAAGTGAAAGCAGTTTGATTCCAACATCCCTTTGCACTGTTTGCAGCCCACACTTTATAGTACTGCCCTAGTATATTAGTAAGTAAAAAAATGTGAAATTGGACTTTATCAGATTAAACCTCATGAGACTTACTGCGTATGATTTAGTTTAATAAAAGGTGAATAATGTCCCTTTAAAGTTTTCCTCCAAAATATTCCTAGCTGATAGATGTCACATGTGAACCCTGGATGTTAGGGAAGGAATGCTGCTGACTGATTAAATACCAGGACCTAACACAACACAACACAACAACAAACCTTTGATGACATAAATGAGAGAATATGAGCAAGGGAAGAAAAAAGTGCGAACTGGCTGCTTCATCAGATTGAGAAGCAGACTGTGTTTGTTTTCTCCTATTTTAATGCTTTCAGAACAATAATTTGCACACTTGGACACAATTTGGGGAAAGAAAGTTAGGAAATCTGGAAAGACCACAAGAATAAGGACCACAGGAGCCACAGCCCATCCAACATATTACCAAGATGTGCCAAGTTCCAAGGATATTCTGAAGGGGGCCCCCAAGGCCCAGAAGAACTTCATTGTGCCTGAAAATATTCTACGCTTGCATAAGACAAAGCTATTACCTACCTGCCAGAGCAAGAAGTCACTAAGCCGGATTTCCCCAGAGGTTCGAATCAGGAGGTCTGGGTCAGGGGAGTTGCTCGTGTAGAGACACTTATCAAGCAATGACTCCGAGACATCGCTAAAACAGACAAACACATTCCATTAATCACAAGTTGATGGGATGACATCATGTGATCAGCTGCAAAAGCCTATGCTGTTCTGGCCCTAAAAACCTCTCCTATGTGCTCTATAAAATAGTCCAGAATTGTGTCAACAAACATTATACATCTCCACTTATAGCACAGACAGCAGCGGCACACACTTTGAAACTCCCTCCTCCACCCTGGATGGAGCCATCTCCACAGTACATTTGTGGTTTGACTTCATAGCTAGCTACAGAGAAGCCTGTTGCAAATGCAGACTGGAAGCCATAAACACAAATGCAATTCAGGCACTCTGGTTTATTTCCTACTCGGGCCTCTAAGCCAAACTCATTATCATGGCACTTGGGGCCAGCAAAAGGCATATCATCATAAGGACATTTGGTTGCTGGTGAACCTCTGGAACTAGTGAATGGTATGTGCGCCATCCTCACGACCAATGGAAGTAAAAAAAAAAATTGTGACAGTTCTGGATAAGATGTGCAAAGAATTATCCCTTATTGTACCACTTTAGTCTGGTCAGTCAGCTACATACCAAATCAACCCACTGTGGGCCTACTGTCACTTTGAAAAGGCACTTACAGATGTATTTGGTTAAAGAGTAACAACTAGTGTTTTATGGAGCCATATATACCAATAAAATAGGGGACTGCTTTAGTGTTCCTGGTTGGGTATACTTTTAGCTTGGCCAAGCAAAGTAAAACCTCAGACGTTACAAATATAAAACAGGTTTCAGCTACTTGAGGGCACCCACATGGCAAAACTGTCTCCTTCACAACTTTACTTGTCATTTAACAGTTTGATTTTCAAGTAATTGTCCCCCCAAAAAGGCTCAGGACAGCTTACAGTAGAAACCAGTCATAAAAAACTAGCTAAAATAAATAACACAATTCCTTAGACAATACCCTGGGACTTAACCCCCAGCTGCTAAAGGCCTGCCCACATGCTAATACTGCTTCTGAAAGATGTCCAGGCTCCGGCCCTGGTGGTCCTCAAGGGGGAAGGCGTTCCAAAGCTAAGGAGCAATGGCTGAGAACAACCTCCCATGTGTTTTTGCTAAGAAAACTTGAAAAGCAGATGGAATTCTGAAGTGATGAGGTCCCAGCAACCCATCCTTGTCAAAAGGTGGGTTCCTACATTCTGCACCAGCTGCAGCTTCCAGATGGTCATTGAGGGCAGCTCTGGAGCACACTGCAGTAATCTAACCTTGAGGTTAAGGAAAGCATGGATACCGGTGGCCGGATCCAAATCTGAAATAAAGGGTCACAGTCTTCCCACCAGATGGGGATGGTGAAAGGTGCTTCTAACCACTGCTACCACCTGAGAATCCAGGTGAGGCAAAGGATCCACAAGCACCCTACAGCTGCAGACCCGAGTAACAGGGGGAGGATGCACCCCATGAATGATAGGTGGCACATCTACAGGCTAGGGAAGCCTCTGAAAGAAATTAGGGTCTGTAGTATTAACAGAATGGATTGAAAAGGGCAGGGGGAGAAAAAAAAAAGTCTGTCTCAATGTTAAGAAAATGTTTAATACAATTTGGGTTGTGTTTTTATAAAGTACACTGCTGGGTAGCCAGTGTATGACCAGCCGGTTCTCTGCACAACTCTTGTGGGTGCTCCACGGACTAGTTTTAGAATCACATTCAGCATGTTTTAAATTGCAGGCCATGCCCCGCCCAACTTTGTGTTTAGCACTGGTGGAGGGACAGGAGTGACTACTGTTTAACAGATCTTGCTTCTGTATTCTTTGATACCAAGTGCAGAATTTTTCACCTTAAAATCTTTTGCTTAAAAGCAGTTGTGCTTCCCCACTTTTATTCATACCACTGTTTAAATGAGGAAAACTATTGCAAATTTTAAAGCAAGAACTCTTATACCATCCTGCTCACAAGAGATTGCACAGGAATGC
>NW_005841927.1:899607-907985 GCF_000455745.1 Alligator sinensis
GGCAGAGGAATGCCAGAAGCTAGGAGGAGAAAGTGGGCAGACCAAGCCCATTAGGAAAGCACATGAGTCACCTGGGCTCCAGTAGACCTTGTTCCACACCCCAGGCCATCTCTCTCACTGCATTGCTGATCTCATGTCTTGATGTGTATGCAAAGCAGACATTCACAAAACACCTGAAAAAGCAAAAATAAGAACCATGAAGGAAACTTATTTTATACCACTGTTCTAATGATGACAGAAACTACTCCAATTTTAAAGCAACAACTCTTACACTGCCACGCCCATGCACTGCAGGTAGCAGAGAGAAAGCAACAGAGAAAAGAAACTGTCATGGATGATTGTGTACTCCTAGGATGTACAGAAAAAGCAGAAAGGAACAGTGTGCTGTGTCCAGGGAAATCTCAGCTGTCAAGGGCCAAGGGTGGATACAGTATTTTAGCAACTCTGGACTGCTTACGGTTGTTTGCTACTCACTTGTTGTAGTTCTTGGTTGCCAACACAGCCTTGGCCATCAATGCCTGAAGATCCAGTGGCAGAAGCGGCAGGTCCCCAATGACTCGGATGCACACACCGTGCTTCTTCAAGCTGTCCCTAAGCACAAGGAGCAAGGAGAACAGCAGGGGTCTTAATGGGAGGCAGGCTGAAACCCTACTGCCTTCAAATTACACCTGAAACTTGTAACATCTATTAAGAGGAAGAATGTCATGATGTCACAGGCCAAATTAACATCAGGTATACTTTGGGCTTTGCTGCCACTTGCTGCTGATGCTTATAGATGGCCAGATTGTGATCGTTTCTAGTGCTCCAGGCACCTCTGAAATGAAATTAAAAAGCAATACCAATTTGACAAACAGAAGCGATTCGGTAAGTGTCCAAAGAGAACCTAGAAAAGGATCTTAGCTGAAGGACAAGGCATTTTCATCTAGCTCTGAAACCCAGCATATGACATTAAAAAAAACGAACAAAGCAGCCACGATTGAGAGTCCCCCACCATTTTACTAATTAAGAAAAAAAATTATGAGCATGGAGAATAGAACTGGCAGTGGCTAGCTACATAGCAGCCTAGTTAGTCTCCAGCCTGAAAAGAAATTAATGTCAATGAAGACAAGTCAAATGCAGATGGGAAACAAATGTGACCACAGATGTTTTGAATGGAAAAACCACTATCCCTGGAGTGTTCCAGCCTGAGCTTGAGTGAAGAATGACAACACTGGCTAGAATTCAATGCAAAGCAGATCTTCAGAATACCTTAGACCTAACCAACCCCTATTATTTCAGTCTTTCTCCTGCTTCCCCTATGCACCAGATCCCGAGCGATGGCATTTCCATCCCAGTTACTCCAATCCCGTCTGTACAGTTCTGGCAAACTGTTTGGGCTACAAAAGCTAGAGCTTTCACTTTTCTAGCCCACGATACATAAGGGAAAGTAAGTTATCACAAACCAGACAACTGAAATGCTCCTCAGTTGTGGTTATATTTACAGCTGCTTTTACTGACTTAATGCCACATCTTTAGCATCTTTCATGGCTCTTGCCCAGTATTTTTTTATACCCTCTTACAGGCTTGAGAGGATCTTACCGTTCTTCCAGCAGGCGAATGAATTTTTGTCTTGCCAGTTCCATCAGTCCATCTACCTCTTCCTTGGTACGTTTAAAGTTCTCAATGCTAAACGCATAGACGGTGACCTCCCGGATACCCAGATGCCAGCACCATCGCAGTGTCTGCAAGAGGAAAGAAGAATTAGTCAAAGCACCAGGGACACCACAGAACCGCATCTCCTTACACACGTTAATGTCACTGTGGGTCATCACCATGCTAAGAATAAGTGGAAACAAGGAGTTAAAGATGTCCATCCAAAAAAGGATTCCAGATTCAACCAAATCATTTTCGGAATATGGACAAGTTCCTTGCCTCAATAAGGTCTTCTGGTAATGAGTCCCAGAGTCTGATTCTGCAACATCATGTTTCAACACATGATTGGAAGCGTTTACTCTCCCTAAACCACAAACCTCAATCTCAGAACAGACCTAGCTCTCATTCAGCCTGGGAAAGCTCCGCTTCTAGAGTAAAGGAGACGGTACATAATATTTTGCATTTCATTACAGCTTTTAGTTGCTTATCAGACAACAGAAGCCTTATGATCAGCAAGGCAGGTGTTATTTCTGTTTTACAGATGAGTAACTAGGAGATTAAGTGACTTTTCCAAAGCCATAGGGCAAACAGCTGTAGACCTGAGAAGGGAACACAAGAGTCCCAAGGTCTGTGTGCAAGACCCTACTCCAACTAAGGGGATAATCTCCACCATCCTGCTGACGCCCTTGGAGAGAATACACTGATGAAAACTCTATCCCAACCTTCAATATCCAAACTTCTCTGACCCAGAAGCTGCTGCGCAGAACGTTCTCCTCACCTCTGCTAGTTTGTCGAAGCCATGCGAATGCCCCTGCTGCCTCTGCACGTGGCACTTCTGAGCATAACGGCGATTGCCATCCATGATGAAGGCAATATGCCTGGGCATTGGACCCGCCTAGATGGCAAGGAGAAAGACCAGACAGACCAGAAAGCTAACAACCAATTTCTTAGCTTAAACTAGTTTACTTAAACTGCCTGTTCCTGGCAGGGTCAGCCCTTTGCAGGCAAGTGCATTAGGCAGATTCCACCCTGAAGTGTGTGTGTTTATGGCAGAGAGATGGAGGATGGAAAGTGCAGCAGGCAGGAAAGGTAACAAGAGAAAGTCAGAAGGGCAGAGATATAAGTGTATATATAAAATCTTCATTAAATTAGTTTAGGTTCCATATAAAACACTACAGCAGTTGCACTCAGTGTTAGTAGCTAAGAGGGTTGTCGGATGTAGCTGTGTTGGTCTAAGGACATAGGCAGGCAAGGTTCTTTGGGCAGATGTGATCTCTTTTATTAGACTAACTAAATAGTTGGCAAAAAATTCTTTGCAAGCTTTCGGGCACAAATACTCTTCTTCAGGCATTAGGAGAATCTGCTAAGAGCCAACTTTGGCTTTTCCTTACCCTGTTACCTGACAGACAACCAAATGTATTTAGGATATAAAGCAACACTATAATTACTGTCTTTGCAAAAAGAAACTGTTAAAAGTCCTGTGCTTCTGACACAATAAGCATTTCTATTTCAGAGTTTACAAGAAGCTACATAGACCCAACACATTTAAACAGAAATATATAAGAACTTTCCTTAAGGTTGGTATTTTCTCTGTTTAATTTCACCAGGCCTAAGCAACTCTTTCTGGGGTACAGAGAGAACAGCATAGGTTTCAAAACTAACTTAAACCCCCCCCAAAACCAACAACATACAGCACAGATTTTTCCTGGCATTCTTATGATATTTTGTTTTAGAATAAGGTGACATTTCAGAATTATGTTCAGATTGGCCTCTTCGTTTCCATTCCTTCTTCAGTTCTTTCCTAAACCACTAAATAGGAGTGTTTTCTAACATTTGAAAAACTAGTTTTATGTAATCAAACGATGCATGTCTAGATCCAGTGATGTCAGCTGCTAAATGCCTGCGATATGAGAATAAAGAAGTGATGTGATAATAAAGGAGTAGAGGATAACAAGAGACTCTCAAATTCCATTATGTGTTGATCAGAAACAGCTGCAAAACATTGGAAGTCTGGAGTCCCAGCTTGCCGTTAGCATGCATCACCTACTACCCTGCTTACTCTGCAAGACCCAAGCTGAGAGAGTTTTCCATCCCTGAAACCTACATTCAGTGTCAGTGTTAACATGTATTCTTGTACGCAACATTTTCACACAACAGCAATCAGTGTTTGTTCTGTTCTCTAGCGCTGAGAAGCCACCCTGAGATTCTTGGTTACCATAAACAGTGCTAAGATTTGCCCCTTACCTTTATGATATTGGCAAAAAACCTCTCTACAAGGATCAGCTCTCCTTCCCTGATCCACGACATGGTCTTAGGGACAGATTTTTCCTTTGAGATGGAAATGAGAAGATTGGCAAAGCGTACAGAAGATTCTGTCTGAACCTGAAGCAGCAGTCACCTTGTGAAAATAAGCTTTAGTTAGCCAGATGAGAGATTTTACGTGTAATAACTACAAGTAGAAAAAGACCAGGCAACCCATTTACCCCTAAAGGTATTCTAGTGACCAAGAAAGGTCCAAGAAGCCTGTCCCACCAAAAAATCCCCAAAACCCAAAAATCAAGTACTCCAAGAAGTAAATTTAAGAAAATACTAATAGCAAGCTTAACAAGAAGATACAGAAGTTATATACATGACCAAACAGGGGATATACAACATATCAAACTACAGGTTAAAAATAATAATCAAACACTCATAACCTAAATAAATAACAAAACCATTATATCTTAAAAAAAAAGTCTTAAATGTTCCAAGCCCTAAAATCTTAAAAGCCTCTAACAGGTGGCCAGCCTGGGAGGGAAAAGAACTTCTTACCTAGGTTTCAAAGGCTAAGTTTCAAACAACCACCGACTTCAGTTCACCTACAGGCTTGCAATTCAGTAAGAACCAGAGTTCAAGGCTGAAAAGCAAGAACTCCGAGGTGGATTTGGGTTTTTGTACTCCGTTACCTGGCTCAACTCCATAAGCTTAGCAAATAAGGACAGCAAATACAGACATGTTTTTCATAGATTTCATAATAATGGACTCTGCTTCGTGTGGGTATAGGGTGTACTCTGGTTGCTGTCTGGTAGAAATGCCTAGTTTCTAATCACCTATTAATGCTGTGCGTGTCTTCAACACGATCCAATTAGCATAAAAAAAAAAATCACTAGATGAACTCTAAGAGACTCTGAGCCAATTTCTCCTAACCTTTCTTTTGCCTTCTGAACTCTTTTTAGCTACATTTTTTTGCTTTCTCATCTCTGCTGCTTCTTCTCAAGTCGGTGCAAATTAATGCATGATGTGTGACCGATGAGCAGCTGTGGGTCTACTACATACAGTCTACAAACTAGAGGGGATGGAAAGCTTAGGAGTGTGCTACAGGGTTCTCAAGATACCATTTATCAGGCCAAGTCTGGTATTGGCTGGGAACGGTCAAAAAGTTGTAATCGCCATATGTGAGCGCCTGCACAGAACTAGCTGGCGAGTCTCAGTACAAAGCCCAGAGAATAAACGTTGGCAGCACAAAAGCTCCCACCACGGTCTTCAGTAAAGGGCAACGGAGAAGGCAAGTACCGCTCAGCCCTAGACTGAACTCCCCTTTCACCTCCATTAGCAGTTGCCCATTCTGTGAAATGGGCTCAGCCGCTTTTGAGGCCTGCGCCATTTCCATTTTCTAGGAGAGGGGGACTCCAGTCTCCCGGGCAGCGAAACCTTTGTGCCGCCAGCGCTAACTCGCACGGAACGAAGAGGGGCTCGGTGAACACGGAGCCCGTTTATCGTGTACGCGGCACTTTGCTGAACGATGGGACAAGTCTCCGACTTTCCCCCAAGCAGCGGCGGGGAACGTTTTACCTTCGGCCGGGGACGAGGAGAGCAGCCGGGAGACGCTTCTGAGGGGAGAACGTGCTCGATAGTGAGATGTGTCCGCTCCCTCGCTACCAGCCCCACGCCAGCTCCGTGCCCCGGCCGGGGCCAGGGTCACCTCCCTGCCCGCCGGCTCCACTCCCCGATCCCCCGGCTCTGGTCTTCCCAGAGGCAGCAAATAAATCCCGACTGACCTCCGCTTCGCCGCGTAGGAAACTCGAACCCCCCCCCAGCCAAGGGAGCAGCAAGCCCCGGCCCCTCTGCCAAAGAAACCTGCTGCCTGAGCCCATTTCACAGACAGGAAGACGGAGGCACAGCCCAGAGCCCGCCCGCCCGCCAGACCCCGTCCCCTGGGGGCGAACAGACGATCCCGAGAGCCGGGGAAGAATGAGGGGGCGGGGCTCCGGCCCGACCCGGCGCCGCCGGTACCTTCCGCTCCGCCGCCGCCTGCGAGTCTCACGGAGTGACGTGTCCTTCCGCATGCGTCATCACCGCGCGCCACAGGAGGCAGGCGGCGCATGCGCGATAGAGAGCCGGCGAGGGGGCGTGGCCTGGCGCCCCTGCAGCCTGCTGGCGGGAAGCGGCCACGTGGTGGGGTGGGCTGCACGTGGGAGGTCCCCGGTGGCATCGACTCCCCTTGGGTTTCTCCCGTCTGGTGCTCTGGGACTGCCCCTGACCCTGCCCCCCTCTGGCATCCACAGCCTGGGCTGGGCAAATCTTCCAGGGGGTGTTTCTGTCCCAGCTTTGGCCCTGGCTCCTTTCTGTGCCCCCCCTAAATCCCCAGTCGCTGCTGGCAGCCCTCAGGCCAGGGGGTTGGCAGGTTTGCTAGCCCAGTTCTGCGATTTACATTTCTTAGAGGTGACGCTGATCATGAGATCACACACTGAAGGACCTGGAGGACCTGCAACTGGGGATACGGAGCTTGAATCCAGTGCGAGAAGGACCCTCAAGGGCAGGGGAGGTGGCAGGAGGTGGTGCACACTAGGGTACAGCCTTCTGGCATCTGTCCCACGTTTTTCTGTGGGGAGGATACACGGCTGGGTGCAGTTGTCTGGGATTTTCCATTGGAAGAAAGTCATAGCTGAGAAACATTTTCCAAACTAGGGATCCAGAGCGCTCAGCCGCTGGCAGGGGTCGAGGAGGGGTGGGCTCCTCCCTTGCTGAGCTGTGCGGACCAAGGCGCTTCCCTTGCACAGAGGGGCCCAGCAGGGGAGCGGCTCATCTGTAGCCAGAAGTTTCCCTGGCCTTGCTTCAAGGAGCACTGAGCCGAGCTTGCCTCCCTGCATGCTGGAGGCAGATGTGCTTTCGTTCGGAGTCTGACAGAGGGAAGGACCTGATAACCTTGGGAGAGACGTCTCCCAGGCCTGAGCAGATTTGCTGACCTGACTTCTGAAAACAAGCAGTGATCTTGCTTTTTAAAACCTGCTTCCACCAAGTCCCTTCTCAATGTTTTCCACACTGCTCAGGGGCTGGCAACGTGTGCAAGGGAAGCAGATCCTTCTGTGGTTAGACTGGCTGTAGTTAAGGCTACGTGTCAACACCATGTCCTTGCTCTTTTTTAATATAAGAACAACAAAATATGTATGCAAATTAGATTCCCTGCCACGTGAGTAGCTGTGAGGGGTGGTCTGAGACAACACACATCTAGAAAGGACCCAAGTTGCTGTCAATTAAGAAAGCTTGCTCAGTTTTAAGCAGACTACACTGAAAAAGACTTGACTCGGGTAAGTCACCAAAATCACGGCCCCGGTATGTATGGGTTTGGGCTCTGGGACTGCAGTAGACTCAATCCACACCTCAAAAGAAACCTTCATGAAACTCCATTGACCTCAAAATGGATGCATTTGTTCCCAAGTGGTTATTAGAAAAGTAGGGATGTTCTGAATACTGTTCAAAATGTCCTTTTATGGGCTATTCCCTTCCCAACTCCTAGCTTTCCTAGGCGTTTTAATTTGTAGGCCACGGCGGAGATCTCGTCTTTCACAACTTTCAGCCCAGGGTGCTTCACATAAGCATCTAAATAGGGCAGTGCCAAAATTAAGACAGTTCTGGAATGGAGCATGGGACCACAAGGGCCTCTGGGGAAAACTTACATTCTTATCAGACCTGCCAGGCAGAGTGGACAGGCCCTTGATAGCTTTTAAATTCTAATGGGAAAGATCTTGGTGGGCTAGGCATCCTTCTGGGCAGGAGGAGAGTGGGGCCCTGACATACAGACTCCAGCGGACTCGGGGGTAGATGCTACAAAAGATGGAACCTGCATTAATAAATGAGGGTTTAAACGCGAGGATGGAGGAGGTGGATGATCTCACAGGAAGGGCACAGAATAGGATGGGGAAGACTTGGGCCTCCATCCTGGCTCAGACTGTGCATCTGGACAGGCCACTTAACCTACCATGTAGACCCTAATTCCTGTTTCGCAGGCAGGGAGCTCTCTTTTGCAAGGGCAGGGCCGGGAAAGATTACGGCACTCAGATACTGCAGCAGTGAGATCCAGAACAAACAGCGTGGGATCTTCTCCATGGAGCAGAACCAAGAACAACTGACTCCCTGCGACCTTTTGTGGCTTCAGGAACCTGCTTCTCAGAAACATGACAGATCCCTGGAAGTACAGAAAGGTAAAAAAATGGACAGGCACGCTGACAGCCTTTACCCAGATTCTTTATTTTTTTTCCCCAGGAAAGAAAAAAATACCCACAATTTTACATGGTTGGTACAAAAAAATGAAAGGAGGAAAAAAAAAACAACCCAAAAAACCAATCAGGCAGTGATAAGAATTCTCGATCTCACTGCAGACATTTTGGCAGGAAACTGCCTCTCTGGAAAGCAGAGTGCTGCAGCTCAGATATAACCCTACGCCCAACACAATTGCCCTCGTATGCCCTCCCTCCCACCCACCCACC
>NW_005841927.1:908026-913356 GCF_000455745.1 Alligator sinensis
GCCCGCCCGCTTCATAAAAATTCAAGAGTTTGACACAAACAAGCTTTGGTTGCTAGCAGTAAACATGGAGTTACATTCTTCCGTCTCCTAGTAGACAATCTTGTAGCCACCTGATTCAAGGTTTTTGCACCAGGGCAGGAGAAATCCCCTGAGGGACAATTTTCCCTTATACATTCAAATGCTCCCTTATTCCACAGTGACCCTGAGCGTGGACAGCATCAAATACCCGCAATTCACTCTGTCCCACAATGCATAGTACCCAGCGCCTGCAAACTCAACCCCGGCAGAGGAGAGGGTGATGTGCTACGCTTCTAGCAGCAATTTATTTGCAAAGCTATTCTCAAGGAGTAGGAAGCACCACAGCAGAGATCTCCATTTTGCAGATGGAGGTACAGAGAGGAGTGTGAGGTATTTGGCAAGCCTTGGACAAAAGGACAGGAGATGCGGTTGAACAGTGTCAAAGTCCATCTATCCCCCCTGTGTGGCTTTCCTTTACAAATAAATTGCTGTTCTCTGCACTCAAGATGCCAATTGCTCTGGAGAAGCCCAAGGAATTCTCTCTTGCAGTGGCATTTAAGATATGCTTCGTTACCAGAGCACAGGAGGGCAACAGCTCTGGAAGTCATCTCCCTGCAGAGGCAGAGGTGCAAGGCAGAGCATACAGAGGAGATCCTGTCTTCCTGGTCCAAAAAACCATTAGATGCTTTCCCTATTTTTTTTTTAACGTTTGTAAACAATAATTGAGAATACTGAAAGGAACTGGAGAGATTTACAGAGGTATTTACACGCACTAGACACCTAGAAATCACCAAACTGCTTACATGGGAAAAAAAATACTTCTACACGATTCATCAAGACAGATCCAAAACCCACAAGGGGCAGTGTCACCCTCTGGCACACCCAGGGCACCAGGGGCTGGTCAACAGTTTCCTCCATGGATCACCTGTGGATGCCAGAACCCAGGGTTAGACACACACAGCCCAATGCCCTTGATGGCATGTACCCTGTTCAGGCAGAGAAGCTGTTATCCTGACGCAGATTTGTATCGATCCCGTTACTATTAAAAGAAAAAAAAATCCTAATAATTCCTTTTGTCTCCAAAAGGATCCACCACCACCTCACCAGAAACACTGCTGCAGCAGGGCAGGAACCCAGCCAAGGCACCCTCTCCACCCACTAAGTCCAGAAATGAGCTATGCCTCTGCAAGTTCATCTAAGTAGCTCGGCATTGGCTCATTAGCTGGTGAAATGTCCCTCCTGCCAGTGGGAGAGGCAATCCTGCCATCTGGGCAGGCCGGTCAGTTCTCCCCGTTCTTGGGCAAGGCCGCGTGTTCTAGCCTGATCCTTTCCCCTTGGGGCACCTTGCTTTTCCCATGGAAGGGAAATGTGGCTCTCTACTTCCACAGGATCAGGATCGGGCCCCCTGCCGATAGATCCCAGAGCACTCGGGGTTACGAGGCGAGTATGACACTCCCAGCAGCACGATGGAGTCTCAGACAGGGAAATCAATCCTAACCCCCCCGCAAAGAGATTCCCCACCTGCTTCCTGTTCGGAAAGTTGGAGCCGTTCCTTGACTGTTCCTGCCCAGCTCTAAAATCTAGCCTATCACTACCTACAAAACCACACGCACGCTCTGAAACATCCCACTGTGTCAGTACGGTCCTGTCCCGGGCAGGGCAGGGCACGGCAGGCCCCACGCCTGCAGCCAGAGCTCATGAAATACAAACAGGAGTCCATAGTCCCTCCCAGCCCCGGCTGGGGAACAACTGGGGAAAGGTAGGGGTAAGGGCGGGGAAGGGAGCAAGTGTACCTGACTTGCTGTGAGCTTGGGTTCAAAGACTGGCCCTGGGCAATTCTTGCATGGCTCCAGTCACCTCTTTCCCACAGAGTAGCCCTGAGGTTGAAAGCCCATTAGACCTGGGTTGACAGGGGCAGAGGTGTCACTAGGAAAGTTTGCTCCCAGGTCAGTGTTTTCCAAGCCTGGTGGACGCTCCTGTGCCCCCGCTCCTGCAGCCGCCACCACTGCCCTTGGGATCGCTGTCGCCAGCAGCAATGCTCGGGTGGATTTGGTGGCGAGAGAAGCAGCAGCTGCGTGAAGGGGCATGAGAGGGTCCCTACAGCCAGCGCCTGCTCCCTGGGCACAGGCTCCCTGGGGGCTTCCATTCTGGCACCCCCTCGAAGCCGGCGGGGCGGTGTCCCACTCGCCCACCCCTAGTTCTGCTGCTGCAAACAGGCCTTGTCTCAGGCACAGCTGGGATCCCAAGAGTCTGGGGAGAAGAGGTGGGGCGCGAGGAGGCTTCTCAGGGCCAACACTTCCCCTCAGGGCAGGGAATGAGCTCTCAGAGGGGCAGACCTCATTGCCTGTTTGTGCTGTAGGAGACTCCCGCTTCCTTAGGGACAGGGGCTGTAGGATGCAAGGACACAAGGTTCCCTGTTGCCCTCAGTCCAGATGAATCCCTGCCTCCTTCCCAGAGCCATAGTACCTCCATTACCCCTCTGTCATGGGCCAGGGTCCCGTGCCTGATTGCTGACCCATGACTGGGCACAGACCTGGGCCATAAGAGGGGTCTCCAGAGCCTACAGCTGGAGAAGACAGAAGAGCCTCCAGGATAGACTCTGGAGTTTGTGGTGGGGAGACAGAGATGAGAGGGGCCGTGAGTAGATGCTGGCTTGGGGCAGAAACTAGGGAGAGGGGAAGGTTCCTGGCCAGCGGTGAGAGGGAGGAAGAAAGACGGGCCAAAGCCAGCATAAGGACCCCAGGCTGGCACAGTCTTTGGACTTCAATGCCCCGGCACGGACACCCCTGGCACCCCTGCCTGACTTCCCATCACCCACCCACAGCCACAAAGCCCCCAGTTGCAGGTAAACACAGAGGGGCGGGGAAGAGACCATTACAATACAGCTTAATAAAAGACCCCATCCCCGAGGGACATGCTGCAAGGTAGAACTCCAGCATAACATACAAACTTTGTTCTGTCTTTGTGCTGTTAAAAAACAAACCCCCACAACAAAAAAGAAGAAACCCCCACAAAATCCACTCTGTCCGGCCCACAGGCCACAGAGATGTTTCATCCCTGAGATTGCTTGAATACCTGAGAATAAATTGCAGTAATTCTGTCCTTTCTCTCTCTCTCTCTCTCTCTCTTTAAGATTAAAATATACAAAAATACAAAAAACAGAATATTTATATTAAAAAAAATAACGAAGACGACAAACAAACCCAAAGATACGTCATACGCGCACGTCTTAGTGCAGGTTCACGGTGCAGCGGCTTCGGCTCAGGTGGAGCCTGATGCTGCAGACACAGCTGTTCCCAGGAGCCAATAAATAAAGGCAGACGAGGGAGCCCCGGGGGAAGGGGAGGTGGGGAAAGGGGGCAGCAGCTTGGAAGGGAGAGATGGTCACCCTGTGCCTCCCTGCCAAGGAAAGCCATGCCGAGAATGCTTATGGACTGGGGCACCAGACCTGTGTGGAGGGAAGAGCTATGGCTTGCTGGATGCTGCCTGGACCATATCTGAACCCACTGCAAAAATCAGTGGGAAGCCTCCCAAAAGCAGGCCCTACTGGCCAGGGGTTGTGTTAGACACTTTCATTTTAGATGCTCTGAGCTGTGATGGCTTGGGAAAAAAATATATGGCTTCTTTGTGTGTCAGGGCCCAGCCTGATCTCTGTGCTCCTGTGTCATCCCCAGGGAGGCGACGTGGTCCCACGCGTGCAGACACACAGCGAGTGTCTGTCTGTCCAGCAGCAGGAGCAGCGGGAAGCAGTGCCAGCCGGGCAGGAAGGACACCCCCCCCCCAGGCTGGCATCTTTCCCATTCCTTACAGTTTGGTATTGGAAGGGTGCCCTGCAACGGGGCCGTACACTGCTTCCGTCTGATCCGTGAGCATAGGTCTAAAAGGGAAGAGCCTGTTCTACCGACCCTCGGCTAAAGACACTGCAGAGCTGAGGTCAAATGCTGGGAGTGGAGGTCTGAGCTGCTGGATTTGCAAGGGATGGGTCACCAGGAGGAGCCAAAACGGAAGGTTTGGAGTACAGACAGCTGCTGCCATCGACTCTCTCCCCACCTGGGCCACCAGGAGAGGAGAAAGGGGGAGAGCTGGCGGCTCTGAAGCCAAAGGCCGTAAAGCAGGAGCGGGTCTCAGCCTCTGCCACCTGCCCTCCATCCAGCATGGAAAGCCTCAAAGGAAGAGGCGCTTCCCAAAGCAAGCTACGGTCAGAGGAGCAGCGTCCTGCGCTGCCGTGACTCCGAGGGGCTCGAGATGTCGGACGTTCCCCGGGAAAGCAGCAATGCAGAGCTGGATACTGGCAAGATCTACAAGGCTCACCCATGCCCAGCCCTGGAAAAGGTGGCGTGGCAGCTCTGGCTTACTGTGTATTAGTCCCTTCTGTGCTTCTCCGGTTCAGATGCTGCTGCTCTGCCTCCACAAAGGGTTCCCAAACCCTCCTGACCAGAGGGAGTAACTTGGAGTGGCTTTCAGTGAGGGGAGGTACAGGGTGATGGCGCTGCCTGCTCTCCCGCGAGGCATCTGGACAGAGGTTTCACAGGGCTCGGGAGAGGCTGGGATTTTGGAGCCAGCACCCCCCCTCTCTTCCCTCTGTCCCGATGCCAGCGCTGTCACCCCGCAGGCATCCCCTGCCCTTCCAAGCCGCTGCCCTCCTGCCCCATGTTCTTATCCCCAACCCCCTCGTGATGGCAGAGCCTGCTCACTGCGCTTGCTTTGAAGACTGATGCCTTGTTGAAGCCTTTGGATCCTGGCGGAAGTCTCCCCCCCCATCATTCCCTGGTTTCAGGAAGAAGGGGCGAGCTGTGCATTTCTTCCTCCTCCCGAAAATAGGCCGGCTTTCCCTGAGAGCTGGGCGACTGCTGGGCTTTGATGGGGCAGTTGGCGACCATGTGGGTGATGCTTTGGCAGAAGTGGCATTTCTTTGGCTGCGGAGGGAGCTTGCACTCTTTGGCATGATGGTCCAGCCCACCACAGTTGTAGCATCTAGGATGAGAGCGAGATCCAGGGAGGGAATTAGTTGGATTGACTGTACCCAGCCGATGCCTTCCCCAGGGCCTCACCTCCACACGCTTTGGGGAAATGGGGAGAAGAAGGCAGTGGGAGAGAAGCAGCCATTTTCGTCCATCAGTGACACATCCCTATCGCTGCTGTGACGAATCAGGAGCTACCTGGGACTTAATAGCATCGGTCAGGGACGGGAATACTGGAATTCCTGCTCCAGGAAGGCAGGAGACTGCTGTATTTTCCTCACATACAAGACACATTTTTCCCCAAAGACTGCTGCTAGAAATTGGAGTGTTCATTATATACAAAAAGTACAG
>NW_005841927.1:913366-918284 GCF_000455745.1 Alligator sinensis
AAGTAAAATTAAAATTTTGGAAGGAAAACAAAGAGCAGACTTCGCTCCAGAGCAGCAGCTACTTGGTCTCCTGCTATGAGGCAAGATTGCTTTTTTTCCTTCGCTCTGCCTTTCAAAAACAGCAGGAGTATTTTATTCCCAGGTGTGTTGTATGTGAAACAGTATGGTCACCGCATAGCCCCCACCCCACACAGCGGGCGGCTCCCTGCCATTCACCGGGGAGCAGCAGACACGTAACCACACCATCTCCAGCCTGCCTCTATGGCAGTGACAGTGAAGGTGTGACGGGGCTTCCCTTGCCTGACTCCAGTGCAGCTAGCCCAGGTGAGGGTAGCAAGGGCAAGACGGCAGCCAGACCGTAGCAGCAGCTCAGGGACCCAGCATGGCCCAAGCTGACAGCCACATTGCTGCCCCTTTGCAGGTCTGCCCACATCAAATCCTGCACCCTCCTGATCAAAACTACCACAGCCATAAAGCTGGGGAGGAATGAAGGTTTTTTGTCTCAAATGCTTCAAATGGAGCTTCTTAGGGAGGCCACAAGGGGGTAGCCTTGCCGTGCCATGGCATCGCGGATGCAACGGAAGAAGATCCAAGGAAGCCCCTGGCAAGGCCCAGGCAGCAGGGACGGCAGGGTAGGGATGAAGCACTAACCAGAGCCTCGCCCCCAGGCTGCAGGGGGGACTTCGCTAGGATGTCCAGCCATTTCCTGAGCAGTCACAAGGAGGAGCTTGTACTAGAGAAGATGCCCCCCCAGCCCCCCACCGATCGGCTGCGTGGCTACAAGGCTCCATCTCAGGCGCAGAGAAAGGGAGCATCGGCCCATGCCATTCGGCCCTGGGTGTTTCTGACCTCTGGCCTTTCACTTCTGGTTTTCTGCCCTTTCCCCCGAAATCTGCATCTGCCACTCATTAAAGGCTGAAGGAAGCATCTTTCACAGAGGAAGGGCCGCTGCCCACCCCCGCCCCCGGGAGCCCCGTGGCAAGAGCCCTCCTGTCCCCAACGGCTCCACGGTGCTCGGCCTCACGCCTTCCCAGCTGTGTCCTCATGGCACGGCAGCCAGATGGGCTTTCTCCAGCCTGGCTCCTTTCTACCTTTTGTGGAGCAGGATGGGGTAACCTGCCTTTCTTTTCGAGGGTGGGGTGGGGTTCCCCCCCCCGCAAAAGCAGATGCTTTGGCTCTGGGTGAACTGCCAGTCCTCTATCCCAGCTGTGTGGGTGCCAAAACCTGCATCGTTCCTTGTTCCTAAATGCATCCTGGG
Source organism: Alligator sinensis (assembly GCF_000455745.1). Taxonomy (NCBI): domain Eukaryota; kingdom Metazoa; phylum Chordata; order Crocodylia; family Alligatoridae; genus Alligator; species Alligator sinensis. The sequence continues at coordinate 914,625 of NW_005841927.1, forward strand.
ACGCATTTAGGAACGAGGAGGCCCTGAGTGACCAGAGGCAGGAGTGACCCTGGCAGGGTAGCCTGGTGCTGGGGTGAGAAGGGAGTCAGCAGATCAGAGCTGAGTCCACAGAGAAGCTTTCGACGCCGTCTCCTCCCACCGCAGCAGCGAGCCCAGCCCCTCGCTGCCCCCACTCAGGCCTCCCTCCCACAGCCCCGGCACCCATCTGTGGGCAGAGCCTGGGAGATGGGGCTGCGCATGGCACCTAGCCCCCATCCTTGCGGCCCTGTTACCTGTCTCCCTTGGATCTGCGTTTCTGGAGGTTCTTCCCCTTCGGTCTCCGCTCGCTCCCGACGCAGAAGACGCCGCCGGGGCCCGTCACGCGGATGGACTCCAGGCCTTTGGACGACTTCTTGAAGGTGAACTCCACGGCTTCTCCTTCCTTCAGGCTGCGGAAGCCCTCCATGTGCAGCTTGCTCTGTGGGCCAGAGAAGGGACAAGGCGTTTGGGGACCAGGAGACCCCCCCAGTGCCCGCATGGGAACTGCAGATGCATCCCAGCAAACATATGGGGGCATTCTCCTCCTCCCTCAGGTACACTGAGGCAGACAGGTGACCCCCCCCACAGAGAACAGCTGGCTGATCTGTTGGCCCAAAGAGACACTTGCCTGAATCTAAATGCCCCGGGTGTATGGGAAGGCTGGGAAAGGGGCCTCCGGGCTCTTACTCATTGCCCCTTTGGGCCTGCCCCCATCTGATGCGGTGCCCAGGCTCCGTCCAGGTCCCAGTGAACAAGGATGGAAGTCACAAGGCCTCCCCTGCCAGCAGCCAGGGCTCAGCAGGTCTCAGAGCCCGAGCTGCCTGTCTTGAGGCTGAGGATGGAGGCACAGCAGTGGTGTGGCGGACACAGAGGGATGCTGGGGCTGCCTAGGCTCTACTGCTCCATGGAGTCTAGTTCCCAGGGCTGTCAGCATCAAAGCCTGGAGCCCTGGATAAATCCGGGTGCACCCAGAGCCACACAGGACCTGCCAGCTTGGTAGACAAGGACCCACCAAAGCCCGCACAGGCAAGAGCTGGAAGGAGATGCTTTCGCTGCAAGTGAGGGACTCTGCGAGCCGAGCAGAGCTCCTGGCCCTTGTGCTCAATGCCTCTCCACACACTGCCCCTCCCTGGGGGAATTATGCCTGCAAGGTCCTGAGCACCCATGACCTCAGCTGGGTGCAGCTTGCAGGATTGGGACCCTAGCAGGAGGCCTATGGGGAAGCACTGAACAAGCATGTGTTGCCCCTCAGCACGGGACTCCAGCACTTCCTTTTGTGCCACGCGAGGTGGCCCACGGCACTCGGCTGCCTTGCTTTCTGAAACAAACCCGTGAGTGGAAGAGACGTGGCTGACACCCCCGCTCCGCTCCCCCACCACGGCGCTGCACGGCGCCGTCTGCAGCAGTCAGGCCCTGTGTTTCCCTGAGCAGCTTCTCCGGGAACAGAGCAATGCAAAGCCCTTTGCTGTCCCAACAAGCATTGGCAGGAATAAGGGGTGTAAACTAGTTGAGAGTGGATTTAGGTTAGATATTAGGAAGAAACGTTTCACAGTAAGGGTGGCCAGGATCTGGGATGGGCTCCCAAGAGAGGTGTGCTATCACCTAGCTTGGAGGTCTTCAAGAGGAGGATATAGTCACCTGGCTGGGGTCATCTGACCTCAGTCCTCTTTCCTGCCAGGGGCAGGGGTCGGACACGATGATCCATTGTGGTCCCTTCCGACTCTACAATCTATGAATCTATAAATCTATGGCAGGATTTGTTAACCCCCTCCTCTCAGTTCTGAATTCAGTTTGTCCCATTTGGGAATCCATCCCAAGTACTTTCTAGAGGCACCAACGGAAAGAAACCGGCCAGGATCACAGCGTGACCGAAGCGGCGCGGGTTGTTTTCACCCTGCTCCTCTAGCCAGTTTAATGAAACGGCCATCAAGCACCCACGAGACGCGCACACCGTTCGCCCAGGACGGTTCCACGCTGGTTTGGAGATCAAACCCATCCTTTTTCCTAGGGACTCTGCGAATCACGAGATTGTTTCCACTGCCCATTTCCCAACCGGCTGGAATCCGAAGAGACTCCGTTTCAGGTGCCTGCGCAGCACTCCAGGCAAATGTAATACAGCACCGAAATGACCCATTCTGCTGCAGTAGGTTTCAGCCCTCCCGACACACCGGACCCAGGAGGCATTTTGGCTACAGACAGCTAGGCATTTCTGCGGCTTCCACCTCCACAGCATCCAAGCCCCTGGTGTTCACCTGCCCGTACCCCTCCCACCAGCTGGTCCAGGCCAGAGAGATTAGCAGGCAACACAAAGCCACTGGCTCTCGCAGAATCCAGCTGGGATGGGTTAGGTCCGGTTAGAGCCAGTGGGATCCGTTGGCCCGCCCGGGTCTGCTTTGTGGAGGGGAAGGGCGAGGAAAGAGTTAACTCGCAATCTGGCTGGGGTGGGCATTAAAACAATTTTCTTCTCTTTTAGCAACTCCCCTCCCCTGGCCCAGTGACATGCTGGGGATTTCCCTGCAGCCGCAGAGGCTCCAGCTCCCTGCCCATCTGGTCCACACGCTGCACTATTTTTTCTTCCCTTTCTTTTTTTTTTTTTTATGAATGGAGAATTCCCACCATTCATCTGTTACTCAGTAACCCGGGTCACGTGACCCCACACAGCCCATTCTTTGAAGCCTGCAGGAAAATGCCCAGATCTAGGCTTTCAGGGTGTGTGGTGTGCGTGCGGGGAGGGGGGGATTATATCTGTCCTTCTCCCCCCCCCCCCCACGCCTTCAAGACCCCCCTCTCCACCTGATGGGAGGGTCTTGAATACGGCGGGATCAGGGGAGGGGGTGATGATGGATCCTGACGGATGGATGTTCCCAGCAGGACGCGAGTGTTTGTGGGGGGGGAGGTCTGGGTGGGATTCAGAGCTGGCAGGAGGATCTCCAAGTTCAAAGGAGGATGTGGCGCTTCTCATCTCCCCATGCCAACAATATCACCCCTTTCCCAGCGCTGCCCCCCGCTCCGCTCCCTCCTCACTGGGGGTGACGCTGGGGAACCCCCATGGCACTAAGCAGCGTGATCCATGGAGCATCCTCGGTCACGCGGCTCCAAGGAGAGCTGGGCCTGGCCCCCGCAGCCAGGTGCCTGCAGGGGTGGAGTGGGGCTGGCGAGCGGGCCGCTCAGCTCCATCCAGTTCACGGGGCTGCCATCTTAGAGGGGAGGTCTGGGCAGGAGAACCTAGCACGACAAACCCCACGGGCTCTCAGGGACATGCACACGGTCTGCAGAGGCTTCCAACGCGCTGGTGTTCAGAGCGACAGCGGTGACGCAGCGCAGCCTCCCCCAGCCCCTTCCGCATTCCCCCTGCCCCGAGCCTCGGGGCTTTGGGCCGATGGCGCGAGGGCCTTTGCTCCCCCACAAGCCCAGCTCCACGGATGGCCAGGGGCAGGGGTTCGCTTGGCCTATGTTACCAGGCCAGTGCCCCGCGGCAGAAACCCCCTCAGAAGCAATAGGGTGTCACCTCCCCTCCACACTTCCAAAATATCCCTCACCCCTCTTTGCCCCTAAAATGTTTCCCCCCAGAGAGGTGAGAGAGGGGAAGGCCGGCGGGGGCCCCAGGGAGCCCCCCTTTGCCTCGGCTGTCTCCAATGCCAG
>NW_005841927.1:918317-921538 GCF_000455745.1 Alligator sinensis
TCTTCATTCGGGGGGGGAAGGCCCCCCCTCCCTTCCGGTCCCAAGCCATGTGGGGGCTGCGGCCGAGCAGATGCTCCACACCAGAAGCAGCCGCCTTTCCCTGCCAGGGGAGCCGACCTGTGCCAGCCTGCAACGATCACAAGGCGCCTCTGCCCGGCTGGGGCTGGAAGGTGCCAGGCAACTCTCTCGGGAGGCTCACAGGACACCAGCGGGTTTACCTCTGCCCAGGTGCTCCAGGACAGAAGCTGATCAAGAGCTGGGGGCAGAAAGCTCGCCCCGTGTATCTGTTGCTTCCCAACACCCCTTCCCACACCGTTTCTGGGCGGTTGGCACTGCAACACAGCGCGGCAAGGGGACTGCGAAGCCCACGGCAGGGAGGGGAACAGCCTCCCTCTCCGCGGGGATAGGAAAGATCCCACCGCTCCTCTGGTCAGAGGGCTCGCCCCCAGCTCGGCCCCCCTGTGCCGCGCTGCACAGTGCACCTCCCTCCACCCCAGAGGTGGCTGCATTTCAGCAGCCGCCATGTGCTGCAGCAGAGCCGTGACATATTGCTATTTGTTTTCCGGGAGAGATAAGGAGAAACCCCAACAAAAGGCCGAAGGAAACCCCTCTCCCTGGGGAGTTGGGGAGCGGGGTGGGGGGCAGAGAAAGAAACCCGGGCAGGAGCCTAGCAGCTCTCCCCCTCTGCTCCCCCCCACCCAGGGCCTTTTGAAGTGAGCTGCTGAGAGGCTGGTGGTCCCCAGAGCCCCTCCCTCCCCCCTTCCCAAAACACACACATTGTTGGCATTCCTCTGTTATCAGATAGGTAATCAAACTGAAGCCCATTGAATTAGCTGCATACCTCCTGCATCTGAAAGGAAGAGGCCCAAAGCCCCCTCCCCCTCCGGCCCGCCCCACACCACACACAAAGCAGGAACATTCCCAGGCCTTCTCCACCCCCCCAAAAAAGAGAGAGAGAAGAGGGGGGAAAGAGCAAGAGCCTAGAGAGATACTGGAAGGGGGGAGGGGAGGGGCTCTGCTTTTAGTCACCAAGGCTGGACACAGAGAACAAAGAGATGTCCCTGTCCACTGCTCCCCGGTCGAATTCCAGGAGTTCCAGGGTCTCCATGGGGGGAGGGCAGCTGGACTGGACGCTGCGGATCTGCATGTGAAAGGCCGCGCTGCCCCCAGCCGCCCCGCAAGGGAGACAGCCCACCGGAGCCAGCGCCGTTGCCATTTCCCCTCAAATCGCTTCTCGGCCTCCTGGGCTGAGACCAAGCGAACCCCAAGGCCTCTGGACGTAGGATGCCCGCCTGGATGTGGGGAGCATCCGAAGCCCCAGATGGACGGGCCCAGGAGGAAGAGACTCGCCGGGTGGTAGTGCCGCGCAGACGTGACGACTGAGCTCTGCTCGGTCACATTTTGGAACGAGTGTCGGGCTTTGCTCAGTTGAATTCAGAGCTGATCTGGCTTTGGACGAGATAGGGAAAAAACATCCCCTCAACTAGCTCCATGCTCTCCACTCTTCAACCCCCCGTGCAGGTCTGGCGCAACACAGGCCCCCTGCACCCTGGTCTCCCCCTGGACCAGGGCCACAAATCCAGCCCTTGGAGCCTGTTCCCCTGCTACATCCCCCAGCCCCTTCTTCCACAGCCTAGGGGAATGAACAACCCAAACCCGCCCCGATACATCCTGCCAGGCGAGTGCCAGGTGGCCTCCTCCCCTGGCACGGAGGGTTGAGGGGCGATGGTGTCCCTTCTACCTCTTTCTTTTTTTATAAATCTGGTGCCTTCGGAGGGTGTCCCAGTGCTGGTGACAGGGCGCCAGTGCTCTGCTGTAGCCCTCGGTCAGGCTAACTCGGACATCGAGGTTGGCAGCATTAGACTTCAGAGTCAATGGGCGGGAGGGGGCCAGGGCTCAGGCTTGCCCAAGCTCCTGTCCCAGGCTCTCGGCAGATCCAGGCAGGTTTTGCCTCCTTGTGTTTGTTTTACCACCCGAGCAGAAAGGATCATTTCAGGGCCTCTGCGCTTCTAGGGCTAAGGGCCTCTTGTCCTAGCATGGCCCAACCCAAGCCCCAGTTGTCTCTAGACACACAGCCTGGCCTGCTTCTCTCCCCTGCACCCTGGGGGCAGCCCCCTGCTCCCTGCCCCGGGCTCTGATATACCCTCAAGTGCCCCCGTGCTCTCAGTCTCCCCTGCTTCTGTGCCCTGCCTGGGCACCCGTGTAACAAACTCTTCCACAGGCCAAGGACCTCAGCCCCACCACCTCGCATGGACCTGTTCGCTCTCTGCCCTCCTACCCCCATTGCTCCTGTCTTCCTCACTTGGGGGAACAGGCACCCAGTTTTGTCCACCCTGTGTCTGCTCCCCACCCGGGTCCCCTTCCTTGTAGGACATGCATTGCTCTTTGCAGACTCCTCATAGGCGCCTTCCCCCCAGCAGTCATCTCAGCTCCTGGGATGGGAGACACGACCTGCCCTGCTCCCGCTTTCTCCCCAGCTGCATGCTTTTCTAGTGGGACTCCTTTCCACAGCCAGCACCCTGCTCATGTCACTGGAAGGTCCCTTCTGGTGGGGGGGAAGCATCCTCTGCAGGTCCCGGCTGGGGTGGACATACTAAGACCAGCTGGGGGCTGAACAGTCCCCATGGCTTTCCCCACGCATTTTCAGCAGTGTCGCCTGCCATCCCCGAGGGGTCCTTATTACCAAATGGTGCCCCCATGTTCTCCGTGAGGGCTGGGCTGCTCTGCGCAAAAAGCCCAACTAAGCAGTAGCTTCCCTCCCCTCCAAAGGAAAAGATTCCCTGAAGTTTTTCACTGTGGCAGAGAAACTCCCGTGAGCCAGGACAGACTAACCCAGGAGCTGTTGCTTTCCAGCAGCGCAGGGTCCGGGCAGAGCCCCTCGGGTTGCAGACAAGGAGGAGAGGTGACTCCAATGGTCCCGAAGGCACAGATGTGGAGCCTGCCCCAGCTGGAGTGCGCTGGTCCTGGGACCAACCTACGACACGGCAAAATCACACGGGGAAGCCGGTTGCTTGGGCTCCACGGGGGGCTGCCCGGTGTCTGCAACCACACAGCAGATCCCCCTTCACAGAGCACATCTTATGCACCCGTCTGGCAGAGCAGCCACGTGGAAACCACTTGGCACAGCAGCGATGGGACACGGATCCTCCCCAATGAGCTGGTGGAGAATCCCAACACCCTGGAAGCAGTGTGGGGCTCATGACACACATGCTCTTGAGAAA
>NW_005841927.1:921548-925907 GCF_000455745.1 Alligator sinensis
CCTGCTTCCCGAGGGGGTACAATGCAAGTCAGAAAGAGGGGATGGGTCAGGAGGCACGAAGGAGCAGAGAGGGGTGTGTTCAGGAGAGGGAGACACAGGCGCAGCATGGGATGGATACGGCAGCAGCTTCGTCCCAACCCAGGGTAGGGGACACTGCATGGAGGGACAGAGGAGAGGTTGGGGATGGGGGAAAGACAAGGGCCATGAGCCCAGCAGGAGGGAGCTGGCATCTGGTTTCAAAAGCTAAGGATGACCGTTGTGAACCTGCCGTGGAGGGGAGGGAAGGTGCCCGACCCCCCACCTCTGCTCCCTCAAGAAACAGCAGCCCCTGCGTGCACAGCCCCATGGCTCACACACCCCCTGGCATTTATCTTGCAGAGGCGAGGTCCCCATCCCAAGAGCCTCCCATCTCAGTCCCCCACAACAGCCCCACACCCCATCACGGGTGGCAGGAGGGCATCTCCGCTCCAGAAGCACTGGGCAGTTGCCTTCTTTGGAGCAGTTTGCCCAGTGGAAAGGCAGAGAGGGAGGCCTGCTTTTCCACAGCTCCTTTTGCTGGGGCTCTCGGATCCGATCCACAGAACACCCAAGAAGCAGGGTCTGGGGAAAGCGAAGGTAAGGGACTTGCCCGGGGCTGCAAAACAAGGCAGTGGCAGGGCTGGGAATTTGCTTCCAGAGCCCCCACCCTGTGCTCCGATCCAGCCAGCGGACAGAGATGCATTCAGGAGAGGCCTCTGAGCCCGGCTGAGGGTCATCTTTGTTCGCGGCCTCCCACCCAGGATACAGTGCTCTTGTCCCCCAAGGGCATGGAGCCAGCTCCACACAAGGGGACATTCTTGGCGGCACTGGTCAGCGAGTCGAGCCAGCCTTGCATCTGGAAGGGGCCTTTGGCAGATGCCCCAAGCCTGGGCTCCTCCAGGGTGCAACCTCAAGCTGCTTGGAAGCACGTGTCACACAAAGCGGCTGCGTTCTGCCTTGTGGGCTCAGCCACAGCTGCAAGAGAAGCCCCCGTGGAACTGAAACAAAGACATTTCCACAGGGTTTCACATGCATTCACATCCAGGGCTGCATTGCACTTTGCTGCTGGGCTGCGAGGGCCTGTGTTCCCCGACTGACACACCCCAGTTGCCCGAAATCTCCCTGTATGGCTGCAATGGCACCATTAGCTTGGCTCTACCGGGGCAGCTGTGCTGCCACAGGAAGGCTGGTCATGGTCTGGGTTTAAGTTCACCCTTATTTTAGTGACAGCCTGTGCCTTGTTCAAAGCCCAGGCCAAACCCTTCCAATCCTGCCACCCCAAAGAGGCACCAATGCTTCATGACTGTGGGTCACGACAGCTGGTCTTGGTGCTTGGGTATAGGAGATAATTCTTCCCCCCCATACTTGGGAAGCATTTAGCAGGCCCAGTTCTCGGAGTGGGGGAGATCACCAGCAAAACCCACTGCGTGGGCAGGAGCAGGCATCTCTGGAGAAGGTGGGCACGTTTTCTGATTTCCCTGCAAAGTCTCATGAGTGATTTGTGCTCCCCAGATCCCACCCCATGCTCAGAGCCCCTCAGCCCATCCTCCCTGGGCACCCCCATACTCAGGGCATCCTCCCATGCTCCACTTCACTATGCACTGGCTGAGCCGTCCTCCTGCACTGGTCACACAGGCCGCAATGGGCTGTGCTCACCCGCGCCCGGAGAGGCCTTTCCTGGCCTCAGAGCAGGGCAGGGGACCAGAGCAGGACGGGGGGACCAGCACAGCTGAGCTGCCCAGATCCCAGCCCAGCAGCAGCCTGATGGTTAGCCAGGTCTGTCACTTCTGTGCCTCAGTTTCCCCTTTTACAAACAAGGATAACACCTCCCTTTGCTGAACCACTGGGGGGGTGGGGAGGTGCCTTGGTAAAGAGCTGGGAGGACTCAAAGGTGAGGCTAGAGATGACAATCAAGCTGGGTCTCAAATCTAACATGGAGCCATTAGGGGACGGCAAAACCCACCAGGCTGCAACCATCCGTTAGCCGAGGCATTGCAAAGAGCTGTGCTAATAAAGCTTGCTGCCCACAGCTGCCAGCGCAGCCATCCACCCCATCCCAGCAAAACAGGCCCCGTGCTGGGCCCAGACATAGAGGCCCAGTTCATGGAGACGGGGTGTCACGGGTCTCTGCTGTAATAGGGGCAAGGGCTGTGCTCTGCACCCAGCGGTCACACGATCTGATGGTAGGTGAGAAGGGAACAGGACCCTGGTCCTTATCGACACCCCTCTGTGCATCGTCCATCAAACCCTGGGTCCTACGTGGGTGGGATTTGAGAGCCATCTGACCTGCCCCCCATGCCAGAACCCACCAGGACAGCAGATGCCCCCTGTGGACAGGGTCACTGACCTCAACCTACTGAGCATGGAGGGAGCTGGCAAAGGCAAGGCAGAGGCCTGGGCTTGTGCCAGCAGGGGCCGGGAGGGCAAGAGGCCGCGTGGTGCAGCCAGCGAGCGGAGGTGGACAGCAAGCTGCTCGGCCCTGAGACAGGGTAGCTCTGGCAGGCCCTGGAGGGAGCTTGGCAGAGGGTCCCAGCTCAGCGGGGCAGTCGTAGTTGGAGTGGCAGGAGGTGGGGAAGGAGAGGTAAAGCAGGAGGAGGGGTAAAACAGGACATCTTGGGGCACAGATTATACATGCACACACTTCCCTCTGCAGGGAAGGGAGAGCGACATGGAGATGGATGGGCCAGGAAGAAGGCTTTAAGAAGACCCACTCAGAGAAGGGCTTGGTGGAAAGGGAACGGACACAGTCAGGCGCGGGAAAGGGAATGAAATGCCCCTTTCAAGTCAGGGTTGAGGCTAGTCTGGAGTAGCCCAGCCTAAAATGAAAAGCCTCATGTTGAGACATCCCTGGAAGGGAGGAAAACTGAGATCCATGTGCTCAGTTGGCAGCTGGAGCCCAGTCGGTGACTGGAGTCCCTTGGTGCTACCCAACACACCTGGCACGTTTCAGAGATGGCTGGTCGCTACCATCCGTGTCTGAGAGCAGATGAGATGATCATAGCATCTGTCCTGACCTCCTTGGTATCACAGGCTCTTATGACCCATCCAGATACCCCTACACCAAATCCAAAGACCTAAGTCAGATTAATGCATCTCAGACTGGGGGTTTTGATGTTGTTAACCCAACGTCAAGCACTCAGACTGCACCAGAGAACAGGAAAGACCCAGAAACCACCTACACCCGAGATGTGTGCAACAGCAGGGAATCGGTTGGGTAAGACACACGCGGTCCCTGCCAGTCTGACCTGCCCCATCCCCAGGCTCACAAAGGAAGAGAGCAGGGAGGGCAAGGCCAGCTGGACCCCAGCTCCCATGTGCAGTGTAGGGGCCTCTCCAAAGCCTGCTCGGGGAAGAGCTGGGACACCCTGGAACCGTCTCCCAGCAAACCCTGGACCCCGCATCCCCCGAGCAGACACATGCTCCAGTCAGGCGAGGTGGACCAAGCATCGTCAGCCTCACACAGACCCGATCTGCGTATGGGATAACCCCTCCAGCCTGGGACGCTTGCCTTTTCATCCCCACCACCAGCTGCTGAAATTTGTCTTCTGTGGCTGCTTTTCCACTTCTCCAGTACATCAGAGAGTACATCCCTTTGTCAGCCAGATGGATACCCCAGTCAACACAAAATCAGCAATACTCCCCTCTCCCCCCCAAACTGGTTAGAAGCAAGGGAAGGATAACCTCGCTCTTGAGAGCTGGGCCTTGCAGGGAAAGCATTTGAATTTGCTGATGCAGCCATGCAGATGGAGGGAACATTTGAATGAATAGAATTCCTGGCCTCTCCCTGAATCACTTGGCTAATTTCTCCATTGCTGGAGGGCATTTACAACTGGGGAGAGAGAGAGAAAGAGAAGCCTGCTTCCTCCTTGCTCATCTACACACAAACCAGGACAGAAATAACAACATCCTTTTCAGTTCTCACTGGAAGTTATTTTGGTTGCCAGGCTGCGTGTGGACACTTATTTTGCAATAAGCATCTATTTTATTTAAATCCCGGGTTTGCCTGCCTGGAGAAGTTGTCCGGACTAGGTAGTCCAGAAAAAAATCCACATATAGATATTCCAGAAGAGCTGAAGGTATAGGGTGAAGAAGGGTGTTTGGGCCTGAATGCTTGCAGAGAACAGTTTTCCCAATTATTTAGTCGGGCTAATAAAAGCTATCACATCTACCCAAAAAACCTTGTCTGCCTGCGTCCTTAGACTAACACAGCTACAACCAACGCTCCAGAAGAGCTGCGCATCTTAAACTTCCCAACCGACCATCTTCTAAAATAGCTTTCCCCATCTTCCCCTACTTTGTCTTTGCACTGACTCGAGCTAGATCTCTCTCCTGCTGCAATCA
>NW_005841927.1:925938-932703 GCF_000455745.1 Alligator sinensis
TGCTCTTCAGCACATACAGATCTATTTCTTATTCGCTCTGCCTTGAAATTCCCCTTGCGGGTGCTCTTATTCCCCAGCAAGGGTGCTCTCTTCCGTAGTTTTAACTTGCTTTTCAAAGAGGAGCTGCGTAATTGTTAATCAAAGGAGGGGCGACTGCATTTTACAATCCCCACCCCAACTGAAATCGCATTCACTTAGGCTGTGGATAAACTCCTAGGGTACAAGGGCACCAAAACCAAAAGCACAAGTTATTGTTGAATTAGCTCTTTCATCCACAGTTTGGGTCCAGACCTACCCCACTCATAAGCCACCATTTGAGAGCAAATTCATGGTGGAAACAGTAGCACATGGTGAAACCTGCTCTTCTGACCCAGAGGCCCAGTCTAGATTTCAAATGCAGCCAGGCTTTCCTAGGTTAGATGTGAGGCTTGCTTTCCCTGCAGCAGGGGAGAGATTTCCATTCATTTGGAGTCACTTTATCTTGGAGACGACTTAAGGGTGTTTTCTCTCTCCAAGCCCCAGGGTGGGGGAAGGGAGATGCCTGCAGTGATCAGTTAATCTTTAGACAGAGACAGGAGCTCAGAGCCCCTTTTTAAGTGTGCTGAGGGATGGGACAAGCCCGCTCTTTTTTCACACCAGGCAGTCTGAATCCAACCCGGGCTTTGGGGTTGCAGCATGCTCTCCGATTTACTCCTGCAAAATTGCATGGCTAGAGCTATCTTTATGCAGCCTTGTTCAGGTGAGAGGGTCAGTCCCCAGGTATAAATGGGGAGCAAATCCCGGTGCACTCTGCACAAGAGTTGGGCAGAAATTCACCTCTGAATTCAGATGCCTGATGGGGAACGGTCCTCTCCGTGCACCAACCAAGGACTGTCCAAGGTGCAGAACCTCTCTGCATCCTCAGAGTCCTTAGGTGGACCAGAAAAGATGGAAAACCCTAGTGGTAAAACCTCCACAGGTTCACACAGCCTCCCACGCTCCTTTTCACTGGCCAGTGCCTGGCTCTCAGAGGTAGGGGGTCTCTCCCCTTTCTGGGCTGGCCATGAGGCAGCTGTACTGGAGGTTAAAACTAGCGTGGCCTTTTAAAGTAACAGAGTGGGACTCATCTGAGTTGGGTTTAGCTCCTGGCCCTGCCAAGGCCCCCTGTGACCTGGCAGAAGTCACTCATCTCCCACTGGGCAGATCTAGCTGTTGAGGGCCTGGCACAAGGGAGCCTCTTGGGTTTCTGCCATTGTAATATGAACAATAGGAAGATGCGCAGAGCCTCACACACTCCAGCAGAGCTGCACCCTTTAGGGATTATAAAACCTGCAGGGAGAACTTTATCCAGGAGAGGCAGCTTTGAACTCAAGAGAGCTGAGCAGAGTGGCAGCAGGACGGACTTTTATGTGAAGTGAGTGCAAGTGCATTAGCAGCTGGGCACTTCCTTAGCAATCGGAGACTCATCAGAGCAGTGTGTACATGCATGTACCCCTGTGTACATGCACAGACAGACAGGCACACAGCCCTTACCAACCTCACCAGCTTTCACTAGGACTCGATTTGCTGTGGGCCTGACCCATTGGTTTGTCCACACTCTTTTTTTTTAATGTCAGGGAACAGTGTTTTAACCAAAGTGCTCTGGACCTGCCTGTTTCTAGTGCCCTCAAAGCCAACAAATGCAATGAAGTGTGATAAAAACCCATGGGCTTTCACTCTCCAGCAATGATAGCAGCTCTGGTCTCCAACGTAGAACTAAAAAGCCCAGCTTTCCTGGCTGAGATGCAGTCCATGGTCGCATCTATACCCAGAGATATGAGCAGAGATGTCCCTCTATTGCACTCTCATTGGGGGAAGCTGCTTTTGCCACAGATATTGGCTGCAAACATCAAGCGCGCCGGTTGTCATACTAGCAGTCCCACTGTGCCACACCCCAATCTGGTTTCTACCAACTCCCTCCTCGTAGACTCGGAGCAGGTCATAAAGAGCATAGTTCTCCACGCGTATGGAGCAAAATTATCCTTTTAAAAGGGTGTTGGGAAAGCCAGGTGGGTTGGGTTGGGAAAGGCAAAACTGCACGTGGCTTCTGCCAGGACGGGCTTGTCACCAATGGGCCAGGCTGGGACCCAGGAGAGTCTTAGCTCTGCAGGGATGCCCTGCACCTTAGCTCAGTCCCTGCAGGACCTCCTCCATGTCACCAAAGCAGCACACCCCAGTCCAGCAAAGGTGTTCAGCTCTGTGGCTCTCTGCTGAAGGCACCACTCATTGTGTCAGCCACGGCACTTCCTTTTAATGGGAGCTTATGTTCCCTTCAGCCCCTGCTACCCGGGGGAGGAGGACGATGGGGATTAATTCCTGGACCAGGCAGGGGCAACTTTTCACATGTTTTTATATTATTCCATTGCTCAAGAGCCCCTTTTGTGGCTGTCTCTGCTGGCCTCTCAGTGATCCTCTGGGATCTACCCCATTCTTCCTGGCCATGCTGCTGATGGCTGGGCACATGCTGCTTGCAGTTTCCTCTGACATAAAACACCTGGACCCAGTGATGCTGCTAGATGGGGATCCCCACAAACACATGGGCCACCTGCCTGCCCAGATGGGGTAAGCTTCCCAGCCTGCGGTGGAGCCCTCCTGATTTATGCCAGCTGGGGGAGCTGACCTTGCCAACTCTCAGCTCACTGCATCCTGAGGCACATCCAACTCAGCTGCCCATGCTCAACACCCTGCCCCCCAAATCCATCTCCCGGGTCTAAAAAAACTCAGAGGTTTTTTTGAGCTAGGCAGTCCTGGTCCTCTCCTGTCCTGCCCACATCTTCCAGATGAGATAAAGGGGGTGGGGGGAAGACAAGGAGACTCTCACCCCCACCAGCAAGGACCATTCAAACCTGGTTCCTGTAATAAAGTGATTTAATAGATCTAAAGAGGCCAATTCCCTTCTTTCTCCCACAATTACTTCCTGTGGGTCATCATTCACATATGTAAATGGAGAGGGGAAGGAGTGGGTCATCAAGGAGGCTGCAGGCATTAACCCAGTGTCTGGTGTGGGGCATTGTGGAGGATGGAGATATCCCCCATGGCAGACACGTCCCACCCCCCATTCTCAACACCTCGCCAGACACCTCCGGGCTTGACTGTGTCCATTTGTCCACTTCCTCTGGAGACTTTGGTTTATGGCCCCCTCTCCTTTGACCCTGGGCACCATCTCTTTGTATCAAGGTCCCCACATGCTTGAGTTCAGCAAATGCAGCACCCAGAGGGCTACCAGCCGCGAAGCCCTGTACCCAGGGGACAGTGGCAGGCAATGCTCCCTTGACAGGGCTTCAGTGCATCTCCACCCTGTCCCAGAGAGCGACTCCAGAGAAGGGAGGAGAATTTGCTGTCTCTCTCCCATTCAGACCTTGGCTTCTCAACTAGGGTAGCCAACACGGCCCAGTCTCAATGACATATTTGCAGGAAAAGGGGCAGCAGTGCCGAGATTGGGTTTCATTTCCCATGGACCAAACTGCCTCGCACCACCAACCTGGGGCTGGATTCAAATCAGGGATCTCCAGGTGAAAAGCTCCCTATTCCATTATCAGACCAAAGCCAGCTAGTCCCTCGGCAAGGAACTCCTCCACCCGAGAAGCAAATCTGGAGATGCCTTGTCCCTTTATCACACAGTAAAGGAGGAAGCTTGCAAGCTGAGAAGTTGCCATTTGAGCACCAGAGGTACCACTGACCCTCCTCTCCCGCAGGGCCATACACACAGACAAGTGCCATGAATGAACTGGCCCCATCCCTTCCATCGAAATACAAGCCATTCATTACCTATCACAGCAAGGACTCAAACTCAGGGCTCCCCAGACCACATCCTGGGTGAATTAAGGAAGCTGGACGTCTAAGGCCTTTCTCTAGACAGTGGGTGGGGACAGTAACAGCGGGCAGAGACACCCTGGCTTGTTCTCTTTTTGTGCAGGAATGTTAGTGCCGGCAATCAGAAAACTAGACTGTCTGGGGGCCATAAATGCTGGGGAGAATGGAGGATTCCCACCCACAGACTCCATTACTCGGGCTCACATTGAATTTCACACACCGCGCAGAGGCACAAAAGATTTGGCCATTTTCTCTAGCAGAGAACTTGGCTCCGTCCATCACTGGACACAGTGACCACTCTCGGTCATCAGGGCACCATGGTCCTGGAAAGTCCTTTTGGGCCAGAACCTGGTTCCCTGCATCCACAGACAGCCTTTTATCCAGAGAGTCCTAAACGGGTCCACTCCAGCCCCGCATGTACCCAGTCACAAAGCCCCTGTGAGAACAAACCCAAGGACCCCCTGCAACAGGAGGCAGGGGAAGCAAGGGCATCGCCAGCAGAACGGTAAAGAAGTCTCTAGGTGTTCCCAGGTGAGCTGGGAATCCTTGGCCTCCAAATTCAGCTGATTTTATGGCCCACCAGCAGGACGGTAATTAGAACAAAAGGAGTTCCCTCTGTTTGTGCTGTGCTCAAGCGCTGCTTGCCCTCTCCCACAATAAGGGAATTCGGGTTCCCATCTTCTTTCCTTCTGGAGCTTGTATGTTCCACCAATGTACTCCGGCCCCACCTGAAGGGACCAATTCTCTCCTGGAGCCGGTGCCTCTAATCCCACCTCTATTACATCTCATGCTTTCCACACACACTTGGTCAACTGCATGAAAACCCAGCCGCTGACCACCACAAATTCTGGGCAAGTCCTATACTGAGCCCTTCCAGCCACAGCCATCAGAGACCCCAGAAACAACTCTGTCCTCTGCAGCTCTCATTCCATTTGTACTGAGTGAAAACATGGGGGGATACCCCACATCTCCCAGAGAAATTCACCTGGTCAATGCACATTAAATATCCACTGCCTGGAAACAGGGAGAGCATCATACCACAGGCATTGCCCTGGCTTTTCAATAAAGAGAACAAGCACATGTTTCTTTGATCCCATTCACACTGGGAGAATAAATCCATGTTTGCTACAAAAAACCCACACTCCATGCTTCATAGCTGCAGCCCTCTTGCTGGTCCATCCTGGCCAACTGACCTCATTCGACCTGTGCCCGGAGAGCCGCAGCAGCAGGTACGAGGCAAACCATCCACACCCCCAAGAGTGCCAGCACCCAACCTCTGGCTCTCCTCCAGAAGCAGTCAAGCAGAGCCCTGCAGCCTCATTGCACTGCGAGGGCTGTAGATCGCTTTCCAAAGTTGGACCCTTTGCTCGCTGCTAGTGGTCACTGCCCCACCACCCTGCCCAGTTCAGAAGCTGGATCCTGCAGAACGATGCAGGTTTTTAGTCCAGGTGGGCAGTGCTCATGCATGCCCTTGCCTGCCAGGTGGTGGATGGGTTGGTGCTTTGGGTTTTGTTTGACAGCTGGAGCCACCACCTGCTGTAAAGCCCCCCGCCCTCCCTCGGTGCCAACTGGGTTCTGGGGTGGGCTTGGGTTTGACCCGTGTTAGGAGCAAGCCTGGGGCCCACAACCCCAGGGTCTGGGTTAAACCCCAGCTATGGATAAGGCATAACCAATCACGGTGCCAAGGCCGGTGGAGTGGGGGGCACCCAGAGGCCTGCCAGGGTGGAGGCTGTCTTTGGAGGCAGGTGAAAGCTTTGTCCTTTGGCAGCTCCTGCTGCCAGCTCTCCGCCCCAGAGCCCTGGATGCCTCTCGCGGCCGCCTGGGGCTTTGCTGCATCTGCCCGGCTCCGAGGGCTCCAGGTGGAGCATCACAGAGAGCGAAAGCAATCTCTCAGTAGCGGCTGAGGCAGCTCTGGCCGGGCTCCCTCCCTGCCCCCGCTCGGCCGGTCCGGGGGCCCCCAGGCCCTCCTTCCCAAGCGGCTCACCCCACGCCGGGCTCCCCCGGCCCCCAGCCGAGCCCCGCGGGCGACCCCCGCGCCCTACCTGGTGCACGAAGACGTCCACGGGCGAGTCCAGCGCGGTGCCCTCCCTGCTGGTCATGGAGAGGAAGCCGAAGCCCATCCGCACGTTGAACCACTTGCAGATGCCGGAGCCGTGGAGCAGCTGGGGCTCGTCCTCCGCCTGCGGGGAGTCTCCGGCCGGCTCCTCGCCGCCCTTGGCGCAGCCACCTGGGAACATGCGGCCCGACCCTGCTGAGCCCGCGGCCCCCGAGCCCCGCCGTCCCCTCCCCGGCCCGGGAGACCCTCGGCTGCACCCCCGTACTGTCCCAATCACCCCCCTTACTGGTCCCAGTTACCCGACCATTCTAGCCCCAATTACCCGTCCTTACTGGTCCCAGCTACCCGACCATACTGGCCCCAATTGCCCCTCCTTACCGGTCTCAGTTATCCCCTTCACTGGTCCCAATCATTCTGCCTTACTGGTCCCAGTTACCCCCCTTTACTGGTCCCAGTTACTCCCCCTTCATAATCCCAATCACCACCCCCCCAAGTCCTGGTTACCCAACTACAATGGTCCCAGTTGCCCCGTTTACTGGTCCCAATTACTCTCCCTTACTGGTCCCAGTTACCCCTCTTTCACAGCGTCGTGGGGGGCCTACTGCTCCCTCCAGGGGGGAGCACCCCGGGAAACCCCCCCAGGATCTAGCCTGGAGCCGGGGCCTGCTGGCAGAGGGGCAGAGGGAGCCGGGCCGAAGACCCCGGCCCCACCCCCGGGGATCCCGGCTCACGGGGATCCCATCGCCGGCGAGGAGGGGTGAGGGGGGTTCAGCTCTCCCCCCTCCCGTTGCAGGAAAGTTTTTGTCTTCTCTTTTTTGTGGCCTCTGGAGTTCCGCTGACCCCGGCCCAGGGACCCAGCACCGCCGCAGCCCCCGCCC
>NW_005841927.1:934795-944413 GCF_000455745.1 Alligator sinensis
GCTAGCGGCTACCGGGGTGCCGAGCGCGTGGACTTGTCCCTGCTCTTGCTTGTGAATCTCTCTGATGCCCATCAAACACCCACCACGGGCGATTTTATTCGAGGGAAGTGATTCTTCCCCTCTAGTGGGCACCGGTGAGGCCACATCTGGAGTGTGTGACCAGTTTTGGCCCCCACTGCAGAAGGGAAGTTGAGGTTAGATATTAGGTAAAACTCTCTGAGAGGAGGGCAGTAACACACTGGGACAGGCTCCCCAGAGAGGCGGTGCAGTCTCCATCCTTGGAGGTGTTTAAGACCTGGGTAGACAAAGCCTTGGTTGGGATGATGTAGTTGGGGCTGGTCCTGCTTCGAGCAGAGGTTGGACTTGTGCAACCTCCTGCGGCCCCTTCCAACCCTCATTGTCTATAATTCTATTTTTTTCCCCGATTTCCTACTATCTTTGCTTATGGGGTTGACTATCATGGAAGGGGATGTAAATGGAAGCCAAAGGAAAGCTGGGGAGGGTCCAGTGAAGAAGGATTTGTTGCATATAGTTGTATTAATTGGCCATTGAGTTGTGTTCTCTCTGGAGGGACGGCAATAATTGGAGCTATTCATAACTGCTAATGAAGCTGTGCGATGTATGTGGAATGGGAGGCAAGAAGGCAGCTTAGTTTGCAGAACACACACGGTCCATAAATAGGGGGACACCTTTCACTTCTCTAGCCCTGAAGCTGTTGCAAACATTCACACTCATCCCCGCAGAAGTAGCTACACAGATAATGGAAATGTTGCTCCGGAGAGCTGGTCCCACTGTCCCAGGCAGGACTCCAGGCTGTGGGATGACTCCAGGCCATTTCTGATGCACTAAACAAGGAAAACATCACACCAGGCAGGGGCTGTCTTATGTTGGGGAGGGGGGAGGGGGCTAGACCTCTTCTTACTGAAGCTTCTCCAAATCCAGCTGAGGAGACAGCATGCTCAGAGGGAGCACAGGGTCCTGGTCCAGAGCAGCCCTGGTACAAAGTGAACAGGGGTGGAATGGACTCCACGCTCTCTCCCCAGCAATACAAGGAACTGAGTAGGAGGAGAGATCAGTGTGAGGTGCTGGTGGCCTGGGGGCCTGGTATCTTGCTTCCTCACCCATCACTGCCTTGCTAAGGGAGGTGGCACATGACAGTCTAAGACTCCATCTCAGCTGGGGCCATCTGTGTGGGACACAAAAGCATTAGAGTGAGAGATCAGGGACTGTACATGGGGGTTTGCCCTGGCAGCTTGGTAGGGACTTATCTCAACTCCAGAAGAGCCTGCAGTCACACCTCCACTCCTGACTCAGCCCTTACTGGCAGCTCCTATTGCTCACTGATCAAGCCCTTCCTTAGCAGGGCTCATTCTTGGAATGCCCTTTAGTCATCTGGGGAGGGTAGCTCAGCCCAAGGCAATTCCAAGCCTCCCAGCTTCTCCTGTAAGGCAAACTAGCCATTGGCTTTGGCAGCAGCTACCAGGCCTCAGCCTCTCTCCAGGACCTGGCCCAGTTCTGCAGTCTTCTTGGGACATGCTGTTTCCTGGAGGAGACACTGAGGACTGCTCTGTCTGTCCATTGATGGGCACCAATACACCAACTTACATAGACGACACAGAGCACTGACACCAGCAGAACCTCATTAGAAACCTTGGAGGGTGAAGTCCTCTTGGTGTACAGCATCCGCACGGTTCCTTCCCTGCCTGGAACTCGCAACGGCAAACAAGACAGGTGCTTTACTGACTCAGAGCCTTGGAGGACTATCCAGAGGAGCCAGATGCATCTCCATATCAACTCACTCCCCAGCCTTTCTGCTGGCACTACTGACAAGGTTGGAGTGCAAGTGAGAGAAGAGGATACTCGTCCTCTGGCAGCTTGAATAAACCCCACAAAAACCCACCTCAAGTAGCCCTCCCAACAGCCATTTTTGGTCACTCCTCACCTAAGCTCTGGGTGTGAGTCTCCCTCTCTCATCAGCAATCTCCCAAGGCAGCTGGTGCAGACACAAGTGAGTCCTTTGCTTTCACCTCATGTGCAGTGGAACCAGTTCTGCTAGCAAGTCACCTTTAAAAACATAACAAGCACAAGAGAGGCCAAAAGCAGTGAAACTGGTTCATTTGCTTTAATGGGCTTCAGGGTGATGCTGAGATCACCACCCACAGCATTGAATTCAGGAGTTATATAGCCCCTCACAACTGCCCTGTTGTGGGCACGAGTGTGGAAGGCCCCCTTTGGCAGATTGTACCTCGGTTTCCCTAAGATTTGCCTGGTCACTCAGTGGCAGAGCTGGGAAGAGAGCCCCAGAGTTTTTTCTAGTTTCAGGCCAGCGCAGTCTGTTAGATAAGACCCTGTTCAAGGGCCGAGTTCCACTGGGGTAAATCCAGGGCAACCCACCCACGGACTTCAAAGGACCTGCTCCAGATTAAGACCTGAGGACAGGGTCTGGAGAGAAAAAGTGCCGGGCCGACGTGAGGAAAGGAAGCCAACGGGCACCTAAAATGCAGCTCTCCCTACGAAGTGGGGGCTGAAGACAAAGTAGATCAGCTTTCGCTGTTGGCAGTCACAGCAGATGGGGCATTTCTACTCCGCATCATGGTGATACAAGCACAGGCAACTACTGTATTCTCTCGCATACCACACGCCACAGACTACAACACACACCTTGTTTTTAAAAAGGCAGAATTAAGGCAGGGGAGATCTTTCCTTATAGTCAGTGACTGGGTAGCAGCAGCGAGCGAGCCGATCCTGCTCACTGTTCTGCTCCCTGTGCATTTAACTGTTTCACCTGTAAGCTGGAGAACCAACCCTTACCATATTTCTTGCATATAATGTGCACTCAAATTTCCAGCAGCTGGTTTGTTTGGGTTTTCGGAGGAGGGGCCAGGGAGGAGGAAAGGTTCTTGTTGTATGTGAGACCATACAGCTCTGGCTGAGGAGGTTTCATTTGGATTTGCTCTGCCTACTAAGCTGAAAAGCCGAGGCGAGGTGAAGATCTCTCTAAACCCCCAATATGGAGTTCCCTTGTTGGGGCTCTGTCTTACTTCTCCCCAAAGGTCTGGGCGATTCAAGATCAGCACAGCCTGAACAACTCCTTCCCTCTGCCTGTGAGGACCATCTAGAGCCAGTGAATCCATCTAGGCCACCACTGTGGTTCTCCACACGGTCCACCACTTGTCCTCCAGAAGACAGGTACCTCTAAGTAGACTTGACTTCTCCGGGAGAATCCACCCCTCCTCCCATCAAGCCAACAGGACTCTCCAGCCCATGTCCAACCAACAGCTCCAAGCCACCCTTGGCCAGAGGGCCACAGACAGACTCAGACTCCCAGGAGAGTTGCTTCATTTGGGGATCAGAAACACCAGAAGATCCCGTTCCCAAGAGGGAGAGGTCCCCGATGGCTGGATCACTCGTTCCCCTCTGGTGTGTCTCTGGTCATGAAGCAGCTACAAAGCTTTACTCAGAAACCTTCTTGGAGACGATGAAGCTCTATACATCTGCTCTCACCCCTCCCTGGGTGAGATGGTTGGCAGAGAGGCCTTGGTAGCTGTGGCTCGTTTCAGGAAGGCCTTTATCGGGGTGAAGCCAAGCAGAAGGGGTTGGGTCAGGTTGGTTAGTGCCTCCAGGAGGGGAATGGTTCCTTCCCCATGCTCCCTTCCTCAGCCCTGCCCGCTGTCCTCCGTTACGTATCCCACTCCCCACTTTTTCGCGGTGTTTGTTCAGATCGCAGCACCTTGGGGGCTGGCGGGGCTGGAGAAGCAGGCGGACGGCGGCGTGGCCTCTTTAGGATAATATACCTTTCAGTGCACCAGCCTTCTCCCTCCTCTAGTTACCGTGGTGACCAGCCAGGCCAGGAGATGGAGTAAACAAAGCATGCTCATCCCCAGGCCTTGCCCTCCCCAGGCCCTCCCTCCCACCCTCTCTCTGCTGCTGGCCTTGGAGACATCGATACCCCGCCATCCAAGCAACCAGCAAGCACCTCAGAGGAGACCGCAGCCACACCTCGCCTCCCCTCCTGCTCCACCACGGGCCTTTGAGCAGCAAGGGGCAGATGAAAGGGAGGAAGCCCCCTCTCCCCCCTGGACAAGGTCCGGCATCTGCTCTGCTCTGGGGAGGCTTATTCAGGGATCCCACAAGGAGATCCCTGCTGCTTCCCTTTGTCTCATCCCACCCCGTGGCTGGCCTCCCCTGCCGCCTCTCACTTGCTGGAGATGGGAACAAGAACCACACGGGCAGGCCACGAGGCGTGACTCAAGCTAAACTCATCGGCAACATGGCCAGTCTTGAGCGGGGCAAGAGTGGGGTAGCTGCCCTGGCACCCACAGCCCTGCTTTGCAGCTGCTTGGGTCAAACCACACTGCCCTTTTGCAGAGGCTTGTGGGCTCATTAAGCCAGCATTAGGCCAAGAGGCAGGGATGGGATGTTCCAGAAACCCCCCGCAGTGTTACAGCGGAGGAGGGGGGACAACGGATTTCAACAATGTCTGTCCTTCTGCAAGGTCCAGGATGGTCTGGGGCCTCCCTGTCACACGGGATTGTGCAGAGCAGCACCTTCATGACTGCTGGGTGACCAGGTCCTGTAGGATGGCTGCTATAAGTGCATGGGTAATAGTAATAACACCGCCCTGAATCATGCTAGTGAAACACGTCCCATAGGAAGAAAAAAAAGATCAGGAGTCAGCAGTTACATTTCCAATGTCTGGGTCCATCATGCTGGAGCAGGGGGAAGGAGGGAGGGAGGGGGCAGCGCACAGCATTGCCTGGGCTGGGGACAACCATGGAAAGATGAGACGAAAGGCAATGGGGAAAAAAATGAAGCCTTTGTTGAAGAAGGTCTGGCAAGGAGCAGCGCAGCCCGCTGCAGCAGGCACAGCTCTGCTCGGAGATGAGCTGGGGGTTGTGAGCACATCCAGACCTCTGCAGGTGCACCCGGCCTCACACACACACTTCTGCTCATGCCCCCTTGCACCAACGCACCCACTTTCTTCCCTCCCAGCAGTGACAAACCAAGAGTGCAAACCTGCCGGTTCCCTGTGGTCTGCTTCCCACGGCGCGGCCAGCTTGCCATGCTCCGGATAGCCCGGAGGGCCAATAACCTCCTTTTCCCACTAGGACACTGAGTGCATGGGCGTGCTGGCTACAGAGGCCTCCTTGGGCCATCTGTAGGTGCACCTGATGGCCAGAAGAAGGATTTGTCTTCTATGCTCGCTTTTGTACGTGTGCGTTGGACACGAGATCAATGTTTCCAAAAAGTCAGGGAGAAACTTTTCTTCCTCCCCCTCCGTGCAGCTCTCCTCACTCTCTCTGGAAAGAGGGAGTTTGACTTCCCTCAAGAGAGGGACATTTGCAAGGGGTGAGAGGCCTCGTGTACCTTCCCTCCCATTTCTTCTGCCCCTTCTGTGAAAGAAAACAGTAGCCCCGGTTCCAGACACCTTGGCCAAAGCAAGGCTGGCTGTCGCACACCAATAGCCAGGCCCAGCTGGACATCACCCCCCGCACACAGGCACTTGTGAGTGTTTTCATGCTCAGGGCTGATGTAGCTACTCAGCTGGAGTTGTCGGCACAGCCCTGACAAAGGCTCGTCGCTGCTGGACCAGCTTCACGGCCAGGACAGGGTTGGCATCTGGCTTTGGCAGAAATGCCGTATTAATGCCACCTCTCAGCTGGTTGTCCAGCCTGAGGATGGACCCTGGGGCAGAGGACTGAGGGGTCATCCCCTACCCCACAGGGAAGGCAGGAGACTCCCAAAGCTGCAGAGAAAGCGTCAGATTGGGTGGGAAGAAGACAGGGAAGAAATCGCCCTGCTCACAATTAGTAATTGCGTGTCACGTGGCGAGGCAGGGATGCTGAAATGCTAACTCTCCTGCCATCAGGCCTTGTGGAAGTCAACAGCAAAGCTCTCATGGACATCTGTGGGGCCTCAATCCTGCCTCATCCTTTCCATGTTTCTCAGGGGCTGGGTCCCGATTTGAATCCTCCTCGGAGATCAACTTCTTTTGAGCTTGCTGCAGCTTCGGCGTTAATCATCAAGCTACAGCATGTCAGGACGCATGCAGCCCCCAGTGGATACGGCCAAGCCTGGCCTGGTGTTGTATCAGGGTGTGCGGTGTATTTGTTTTCCTGGCCTGTTGAATGGCAAAGGCTGGAGGAAGGGGGCTCCTTCCTGTTCTTTCAGAGCCGGTCACCGCGCGCTGCCCTGCTTCAAGCGGCTGGGGAGCAAAGCGGTCACTCTCGCAAATAATGGCTTCATTAGATTGAAAGAAGTGGACAGTGACCTCTTTGAAATGGACTTTGTGACCCCTGCCGACCTTTTGCCCTCACCCTGACAGCCTCTAAATCTTCCTCCCTGGGGCTCCTGGCAAGGTAAGGGCTGGGAAAGCCAATCCTGGATCTACCTGGCCTGAAGGACAGTCCTGATGCCATGCAGAGGCCTGGCGCCTGGCACTCACGGGGCACCATGGGCAGCAATGGTGCTAGTTACCAATAGCTGATGAGCTGGAGGGCACGTGCTGGCTCCTGGGAATTGCAGATGTAATGCTGGACTTCGCAGCCTTTGGCTTTTGGGGGAGATCTCACCCTCAGCCCTGAGCAAAAGCTGTAATCACTTGCTAGACAGTTCAGTGTCCCATGTCCACCCGCTGGCTGGTCTCAGCCCAGATCCGAGCGGGGGTTTTTTGTACCAGAAGCTCCTTCCCTGCTGCAGGGCTTTAATTGGCATCTCTGCAGCTGCCTTAGCAGAGAGGCCAAGGGCTGGGCACGGTTTACACGCCTCACCTCAAAGACACAGCAGCTCCAGGCAGAGTTAGCGCCATCTTGGCAGGCGCCCTACTTGCCCAGCAATGGGGGGTGCAGAGAGGACCCTGGAGAGATGGATCGATAGCTCGGGAAGTAGGTGGGCAGAGAGGTGCTGGAGGCTTGCCAGTGCCCACAGCACGCAGTTGGCTTCCGTCACCAGCTTTCACCCCACCGGCGCTCAGGGCACGACCTGGCCGAGGGGCGAGCGACTAAGCGGAGCAGGTACCGGACGAGTTGGGAAGCATCTGGGGTTCTCCCAGCATGACCAGCAGCAGGGCAGGTGGTGTCCCAGTGCCTTTAAAAATTAAGCACGTTGCCAGCAAAACATCCTTGTGGAAACAGCGACAAGCCTGCTCCCTTGTGCAGAGCTCCCCCAGGACAGCTGCTGGTCCCATCCTTCCCCCTCCTCCTCTGTGATGTTTGGGGAGAAGCTACACAAGCTCCAGGTGCATCAGACCCAGGTCAATGAAGACATGAGGGCAGTAAGGCCACTAGGGAGGGGTCTGGTCCATCAGATGGTCCTTCAAATGCAGCCTCCACTCTTCAGAGGTCCCTGGGCCAGTGGTCAGCCCTGGGCCTGGAGAACGTGATTTTCCAGCGTGCATAGGGCCAGCTGCTGAATCCATTAACATACCTGTCCCCACTGAACCACACGCATCACCGCTGCCCTGGCTATGCCTCACGTGACACATGTGGGCTTGGACACGCCTTACCCGTGGACACACGGCTGCACGGTTGTACACATACCCACAGCAGCAAGCAGCACTACCTCTCCAGGGTCACACACACGTGCGCTCAGGGGCCCCTACAGCCACGCGCTGGTGCAGCTCAAGTCTGGCCTAGGCAGCCCGAGGCACATCCCCATGCTTCCACATACATAGATAGAGAGACACAACCAGATACACCTGCAGGCACCGAGGAGAGTGCCTCCCGCAGCTGGCTGCAGCCGTCCTGGGCCCCCACACACTGCAGCGCACACAATGACACACACACCCATGGCACCGTGCAACTGTGCCAACCACACACTTCCATGTGCCCACGCATGCAGCTGTGCACCCTCCTCCCACCCAGCGCTGTGATACGCACCACGGCTCAGTCACCCCTAACTGCCCAAATCCAGACAACAGCACAGACCCCCGTGTGCTCCCTTGCTGGCTATCACAGTGGCCGTCTTCATCCTAGCTAGGTCTCTGCCACAGTACAGACATGCAGCAAGCTCTTCCAGTGCCCTGGGCCAGGTTACAGTGCGTTACAAGGGAACAGGGAAGCATTGTGGAGAAACTGAGGTCCTGGAGAAGCAACATGCCCAAGGCCACGTGTTAGGTTAGTGGCAGAGTTCCTGACTCTGGGATGCAGCTCTCTGGGCCAGGAATTGGAAGAGCCACGGCTGGGAGCCAGGGGCAGACAGGCCTTGCCTGGTTTCTCTGCAGAGCTGTCCTGGCTGGGTCATCTTTGCCCTGCGCGGCCTCAGCCTTGCTCCCGCCCCACCAGCTCCAGCTTCTTCAGGCCCTGATCTTTCATGTGCACCAGTGACCTCTGGCTACAGAGAGATCGATAGCCGAGGCCACGGTCTCAGCCCCCTGCCCCCATCTGCCTGCAGCCCCGAGTGACCAGTGCGCTGGTCAGTAACTCTAATGAAGCCCAGCTGTGATTGAGGAACTGTCAGGTGGACGTCTCCTCCCATCACCGGGGAGCTGATGCATTGATCTGCCAGGCACAGGTGCGTCTCCCAGAGCAGGCACTAAAGCAGGAGCCAGCCCCGCTGCAGGGCTCCCAGATACCCCCTGTGAGCCCATCCTTCCTCTCCTAGTCAGTCCAGGGACCCACGGGTTTGCCCACACAAGAGTGAGGTGTCCCAGAGATGCCCAGGTCACCCCCTCCTTCGGATCAGTCAGGCACGTCCCCACTGGGACTCCAGCAGTATTGACTCTGCAATCGAACCGAGGAGGGGAAGGGCCAAGGTAGGGAAGAGACCCAAGCAGAACTGGAAACCACATTCCCCATGGGGGCTGACGGAGGGTGAGAGGGAAGGACAGCTTCCCCACAGCCTACAAGGGGCAGGCTGGCAGGGGCGTTGGGTCCAAGCTCTGCGCACTGCCATCACAGCCTGCTCTTCCTCCCATAAAGGCCTGTGGGCGGCGAGGGCAGATCGATTGATCGGCGGGAGAATGAGGATTGATCCGATTCCAGCCCCATGCATATGCCTGCTCCCCGGCTCACTGCAATCAATGGCTGGACCAGAGATGCCTCCCAGCACCCACTCTGCGCTGCCACCCGAGAGCCTGCCTGCCAGGCCCTGCCCTTCCTTCCTTCCATCCCAGGCCAGCTCAACCTGGATGGCCGGGGAGGGGAACATACACAGGGGTGGGTTTGCTGGGAGAAGCCTCGTCAGATCTCAGGACCGCAGAGGCTGGAGCAGCAGCCTAGCCAGGAGTGCTGGGGGTGGCAATCCTCTCTCCTGGGGAGTGGCAGGGCTCTGGGCTCAATTGGAGAAGGCTCAGAGCCCTGCCGTCTCCTGCAAGGCAGGTGTCCGTGTGCATGGGAGGAATCAGCCCCAGCCCTCACACGGAGGCTGCATCCTTCATGCCCATCCTTGTGGGCACAAGCACCACCATCTGCTCCACAGCTGCAAAATGACCTCAAGGCCCTGCCCTCCATCCATCCCCACAGGGCCCCTACTGCCCCTCTGGGAGGAGGAGCAATCAGCTAGTTCACGGCTGTCCAGTTCGAAGGGTCCGGGGGCTGCCTGCCCCTGAGACCACACTAACAGGGGCCCTAGGGGCTGTATGCCCCCCACATTGCACCATGTGCCCCCACCCACTCTTTC
>NW_005841927.1:944438-967078 GCF_000455745.1 Alligator sinensis
TCTTTCCCATCAGTGCCCCATGTGCCCAAGTGCTTCAACTCACCCTTCAGTCTCCAGCCCTGAGCAGCCCTGCTGCTCCACGTGGTTCAGGGACCCAAGCTGCAGGCGCCCCTAGCCCTGAGCCTGCGCTTCCCCACGGCCTGGGGAAGGGGCTGCCGAAGGGAGTGGGGACCTAGAGCCACAGCTATTGCAGGTGGAGCAATGGGGGAAGCAAAGGCTAGGCAGGAACCCAGGGAACCATGCATTAACCCATTCCCAGGTCTCCAGCTGGACAGCCCTGAGCAAACCGGGGAGCGGGTCTGGCCTCACCTGTGACTGCTCAGCTCCTTCTCCCCTCAGCTGAGGCAGATGCAGTGGCCATGAAAGCGCAGTGGGCTCAGCTGGGGAGGAGGTCGCTTGGTGCCCATGTGCTGGGAGAAGCTTGGGGGCCGCTGCAGTGCTGGGGAGGGGCAGATCCCTGCTGGGTCTTGGGGAGCCCCCAGAAAAGACCTGAGCTGCAACTGGCTCCTCTCCTGAGCTTGCGATGCTTCAAGGGCTCCTTGGTGCAGCCCTGAGCTGCTGAGATGGACCCCAAGCGGGGAAGAGACTTTGCTGACGGAGCCCCTGACCTTGCGGGGAGGGATGATGGCTGTCAGAGGGCTCAGGGATGGGGAAGTACCCCCCTCTCCATACAGAGGGGAACTGTGTTTGCGCATGAGGATGTCTGCACCATGGCTCCGGCCCCCCAGGAAGATGGAGGGGTCCTCACTGGGAGGCCCAGGCCTGGCTGCTCCCTCTTCTCCCTTTCCCTGCTGCTGGGTGAGGGGCTTTGACAGAGGCAGTCGCGGCCTTGAGTCTATTCTCCTCCCTCCAGCCCTCCATGCCTGCTGCGAGGATCCTGCCCCGGCTTCTCTCTCGAGATGAGCAATGGCACGTCCTCCAACTCGGTCTGCAAGCATTAGTAGATGTCATCAGGCCGAGGGTCTGCCCCCTCTGAAACAGGGATACGGTAGAGGAGCAAGGCTGCCTGCAGGCTTGTGAAGAGCTGAGTGTATAACTTGGATC
Organism: Alligator sinensis; assembly: GCF_000455745.1. Taxonomy (NCBI): domain Eukaryota; kingdom Metazoa; phylum Chordata; order Crocodylia; family Alligatoridae; genus Alligator; species Alligator sinensis. Next base: position 945,483 of record NW_005841927.1, read on the forward strand.
TCCAGGTGCCAAGGCCTGTGTCTGTCCTGGAAGCCCCTGTGTGCTTGTTTCAGCTCCTGCTCTGGAGGGCAGGGCTCTGGCACCAAGGGAAGGGCAGACATGAGGCTGTATTAGCTGGCTTGGGAGCCTAAAGGAGGTCTCCAAGATGAATGTCTGGCAGCATGAAGGCTCTGCCCTAGCTTCGGCTGAGCTGCAGCCCATGTGCTCAGTGACCAGGGGGACCAAAGAGCCCTGCAAACTCTGCCCGAACATTTCCAGGGCTCTGTGTGACCCCACTGCAATCCCCCCTCCATGCTAGAGGTGCACTGAGGTGGTGCAGGAAAGGTCTGGGGAAATGGGATCCTTTGGCATACGGTGCCCTTGAGCCTGCTGGAGGAGGGGCTGCGCCAGCTGCGGCGAACGCAGGCAGCTCGTGCCTAGCAGCGATGCTCTTCTGTGCATCAGGGAATGCCCCTGGGTCAGCTCCAGCCGGGCAGATCAAAGTCCACCGCAGGTCTGCAGGCAGCCCTGAACATCAGCTGGCACGTGGTGCGAGCTCACGCCTGTAGGGAACGTTTTATGTGCCCAGAACAGCACGTATGTCGGGGCTGTAACAGCCCTGGTAGGTCATGCGGATCACGGCACAGCTGCATCCGTCCAGGTTGCTCGAAGCAGCCCGGCGTGTTCGTCTTCGTGCCACACGAGGGAGCTGAGCACGCGCCGCCAGAGGCTCCGAAACATTTCCCTGCGACTGGCAAACCTCGCTGGCTCTTTTGGGGCAGTGCCCATCTGTGGGTGTGGGGGAAGCGGTGTACTGTGGCCACTCCTGGCATCTGCCCAAGCTTTTGGGGTACGTGGGACCAAACCTCCAGGCAGGCTGTGGGGGAGCCTGATGGGGAGCCGGGTCTCTGGGTTTGCTTTAAAGGGGACCCCTTGGTCCTCTGGACAGGGCTGTTTGAGCCCGGCCAGCTCATTACACCTACGTCCTCTTTACTACTCCCCCCCCCCCCAAGCTTCTGGTGCTGGCCAAGGGAGCATACCCAGCAGATCTGCGCTGCAGCCATTGCAGCTCCCTGCTCTCCCAGGGGAGGCATCGGTCAGGCCCACAGCCTCCTCTGAGGAGGGGGCATCCTGCACGGCGTCCCCCTCCCGGGTCACGGCCTGCGGAGGGATGCAATAAGGATGCGAGCACGAGGCAGGCAGCAAAAATGGACCCCTCAGGCCACGGCTGGTGCTAGAAAAGGGTCCTCTCTTACACACACTCTTAAATACAGTCCCACGCAGATAAATACAGCCCCGGGGAGCAGCGAGGGAGGGGACTGTGTTCCAGTCCTCAGTCACATTAGGGCCCTGCACAAGGCTCTGGTGGGGAAGGCCTCCAGGAACCGGCCATTTCCCTGCATCCTCCAGGGAGGGCCAGGGGCCAGAAGCAGGACGAGCTCCAGTGGCAAGGAGTCCCTGGAGATGCTGAAGGGTCAAGCTGGAGCCGTCCCGGCCTGGTACAGCGGGGCAGAGGGTAGGGAGACCTGCCCCCCAGGTGCATCTGGCAGGCCCCTGCTCCCCAGTCTGGAGAGCCCAGTGAGACCCCCTGAAGGGCTGGCAGGGTGCAGGGGGGGTCAGGCATCTCCAACAGGGTCCGGCCCTCAGAGCACTTGCAGATCCCATCTCTGCGTGGGCCTCTCCTCAGCCACGTCCCAGAGGACGGCGTGGTCCCGGTCGTAGGACTGGCCCCCTGTGCGGAGAGAGGAGGGCACTCACTTGGGGGAAGGGCGGGGAGGTTGTCCCTTCTCTCTCCTCCGTCCCGTCTCCCCGAGACCCACCTGCCTCGTGGGGCTGGTTGCTGCTGCCAGGATGCATCCCGTGGCAGCTGGGCCCTGTGCCCTCTCCTCTCACTGGTTTCCCACCAGGCAGGGACGTCTCCCCAACCCCCCCAATCCCTACTCCTGCCACGGGGAGAAACAGCCTCCCCCGGTCCCAGCTGATGGGGACCTGGACCATGTGTGGGATCCCAGAGCCCCCCATGCTCCAGCCACATCCCTGGGGGTTTGGGAGAGGGACTGAGTGCCTGAGAAGCCCCCAGGAGCCTGGAGCAGCGTGGGCCCCAGTGCAGGCAGGCCCCACTCTCACCTTTCACATCCAGGATCCTGTCTTCAAACATCTGGCTCCAGATGCGCCCAGAGTCATCAATTCTCCAGGTCTGGCGGGGGACGCGGGTCTCGGACCACAGCACCACCTTGGCACCTTTTCCCGCAGGGCCGATCACCTGGAGGCTCATGGTGGGGGCCACCTGGAAGCAGGCAGGGTCAAGGCCATCAGCCCCGGGCCATGCCAGGCGCAGAGCCGCAATGGGGAGGGAAGCTCCCACCAGGGCAAAAGCCAAGGGGCATCGCCCTGCCCGTGTACCCCCGATAGCACTTGGTTGCCCTACCCCGTGGAGGAGGAGCACCCGCCACCCTGGAGCGCATGGGAGTCTCATGCTGCCAGGCCAGGCCAGGCCAGAACCAGGGACCCGCTGCCACGTACCCACAGCAAGCCCCCAAACCATGCCTCCACCCATCTGCCCACAGAGGCTGGGGGTGGCTGAGGGCTACCCAGGGTTGTCACAGCCACACACACACACCAGTTCAGGCTGATGCTGGATCTGGGGGGCTTCTGCCTTGGACCCGAGATGCACCCACAGCCAGGACCATCTAGGGCCCTTGAAGTCCCTCCAAGACCCCGACGACCCTGCCCATGAGCTCGGACCTGGTTTTTGAGGAGTCCCTCCTCGTAGTACCAGACGGTACTGCTCTGCTCGCCGAGGGCTGAGGTCACCACGCGCCCAGCTTTCATGTCCTCCACGTCATCCGGCACGGACAGGAAGAGCTCCAGCCCCTCATTTTTGAGCCGGAAGTAGATCCGCCGCTGGGAGGAGAGAAGCCAAGGTCCTCTGATGCCCGTTGCTCACTGAGGCCCCCCTCCACCCCGCGACAGGACGCAGTCCCTATCTGCGTGCCATAGGCCCTGTGCTGCTACGGATGGCTAGAGAGTCTCCAGAAAGGGCCCGGGTACCTTTAGAGACTCCAGGTAGAAGCTCGCCCCTGGGCCTCGTCTGAGTGACCCACGACACAGGGCTCGACACACACAGGGCCCTGCAGGTGTGGACACCTGCTCCACAAGGCCAGGGAGGGGCTTGGCACTCACCTGCCGGATGGGATAGAGGGAGCCGACGTGCTGCAGCCCGCTGTATGTCAGCCAGTTGGTGATCTCCGTCACGTCCAGCAGCCACTGCCGGCCCCGGAAATCGCTGTGCTCACAGAGCACCCAGCTGGGAGCAGGGACGGGAAAGGGCGTGAGAAAAGACACGGAAACCCTCCAAGGCACCAGGCTGGGATCTAGGGACGGGGTGGATCTGGGGGACGCAGTAATGCTATTCGCACCCGCTTTGATGCCTGCTCCACTCAAAGTGTGAAACCAGCAGCATTTCTATCCAAGCAGCAGTGGGGGACTTCACGGCTCCCCATCATCTACCCTGTTTCTTCTAGACTCTCATTCCAAAGCTATTTGCCCATGTGAGTTAATGCTTCCACCCCTGAGTTCATGTTTTTAGCTAGAGTTAAGGGCCTTCTCTGCTTTTTCGATGGTTTAAAATGTTCTGTGAATCAAACCATCCTCTTTTCTGCCGTGCTGCCGTCCGCGAGCTGCTCCTGGTCACGGAGCTCCTATTTCACAGTCCTGGAGACTCTTTTTAACTCTAGCTGAAAACCGTAACTCAGGGTGGCAAACACTTCCGTGAAGCAGTGAGTGCAAGATGCTCAAGAAGGCTCGGTTTTGTTTTATGAATCTGTTTTTCAGATCTGTTTGAACGATTACAAAACTAAAGACGCAACATCTTTTGAGTGTATTTGTCTAGTCTGGCGGCTGTTTTAATCCACAGGGTAGGATATAGCAAATGAATGCACTTTCCAATACATTTATATTGGCTTTTGCTTGGAGCTTGAACTGAATGATGCAGCCCTAGGTTCGTACCATATTGCTAAAGCTTCCAGGTCTTTTCTTCCTGGAGAAGGAGCACTGAGCTCTGAGTGGTGTTGCACTGCACTATCCGCACCCACCTTGGCAAAACCCTAGATCTGCCCATGCCTGGGAACCCCCAGCTTGCAGGTCCCTGGGCAGCAGTGAAGGCAAGCAGTTGGAGCTGGGAACTGGGAGTCTGGACACCAACTGTACCTGCTCTCAGCAGCCTGCCTCTGTAAAGCTGAGCCCTCTAGGAAGGGCCTTGCAGTGGCTTAAGGCAGTGGGGCATTATTCCACTTGCAATTTGTAGCCAGCCTGATCTAGGGCTCGGAGCTGGGTTGCCTGAAGGGGCTGTGCCCGGCAGGTTTCCAGGAGGCCTCCTGGACCCGTGACTTCCCAAGCCCCAGTTAGCTCATGGCCATGCACTCCCCTTCCTGCTGCCAGCCCCTCCAGAGGTCCCGGGGTGGGGGGCGGTCACTCACATGCCACCTTTGATGCGCACAGACAGCACATGGTTGTTGAAGCCCTCGGCCTGCAGGCTCCTCACCTCGCTGTTCAGCTCAATCTCCTTGCCTTCAAAGCACTCCAGGCCATGCAGGAAGATGGAGGGCTCGGAGAAGACCTGCAGGAGACGGCAACCTTGGGGTTAGGGCCCGGGGCCAGCGAGGGGCCGCGGGAGTGCTGGGCGGCAGCTGGAGGGGGTGGCCCTGCAAGGCTTCTCCTGGGACTATGGGGTCTTCGTCGTGCAAGGAGGTGGCTGCCCGGGGGTAGGTGGGGGGAATACGTACTAGAGGGACCTTCTTGAGGGACTGGACGGCCGCGGCAGAGACGCAGCCCATGGCGCTGAGAGTCGGGTACTCGCCCTCGGACAGGACGTGCTGCTCTCCCTCGAAGTCCTGCCCGTCGTAGAGGATCCAGCTGGGGAGACAATGCGCACATGGGGATGACTCTGCTGCCAGTGCTGGGGGCCTGGCTGCAGCCCCTGCCCCCTCCCCAATCCCCCCACGACTCCATGTTCAGCCAGCAGGAAGGACTGGCCTGGCCCCACTCCAAACGCAGGCCCACCTCTCGCCTTCCCTTCCCCACTGCCGGCAAGTCTCCCCCTCCCGATCCGAAGTGCCCCAGCCCCTTCCCTACCCTGTGCCGACCCTCAGGCCCCCTCGCCTCCCCTGAACTCTCCAGCCCCAGAGGCTGGAGCCCCCCGCACAGCTCCAGGGGGTCCTGGAGTCCCGAAGGCCTGGACCCCAGCTCAGCCCGGTGTAGGGACCTTGTTACCTGCCCCCGTGGACTCGGCAGGACTGGGGGGCAAAGGACTCAGGCAGGGCTCCCTGGTCATCCTCGAAGGAGATGTGATGGCCCAGGAAGTCAGGGTGCGAGAACAGCTGGATCTGTAGAGCATGGGGAGCAGGATGGAGTGAGCCACAGGACAGGGCCCGGGGAGGTGGGTCTGAGCTGGGACAAAACAGCAGCAGGCGGTGGCCTCGATGCCCTTCCCCACCCAGCACAGCTGGCCAAGCCCAGCCTGGTCCAGCCGAGGCCGAACAGACCCATTGTACCAAGGTAGGAGAAGGGATGCCCGGGGGGCAGGTGTGCTAGAGGAGAGAGGGCAGATCACACGCACACTTCCACCCACCCACCCACCCTCCTCCTACTTACCCTGGACACAAAGTGCAGGCTGTGCTCCCCAACCTGGAAGGAAACAAGTGGTGTCTATCAGTGTAACCCCTCCTGGGCCCTGCCTACCCCCCCATCGCCCCAGCTGAGCTGGGCTGAGCACCTGCATCCCTCCCTTCTTGCCCCATGGGCATAAGATGAAGGGGAGCGGGGCACGGGGGGCTGCAGGCTGCCTTTGTGCTCACTGCATCCCGGGACTGTCTGGGACCAGTCTTGCCCTAAGCCTGCTCTTCCGGGCTTCTTGGGGCATGTGGGAAAAGGGAAGAAACCATGGGCCTTGCTCCTCCAAAGACCCCAGCCTGCCTCTACAACCCCAGCCCAAGGGCAGCTAGGGGAGGCAGGGCAGGGCAGGGCCTTCCCAGGCCCTGTGGGGTCTGGACGGGGCATTTGACCCTGCGGGTGTCTCCCCAGAAGTCACCCGGGGCAGGTGAAGGGGGCAAGGTGGGGCTCTCACCTGGAGGACCGGCTGCACGGAGCCGATCTGGCAGTTGCTGGCTCCCCAGTCTTCGCAGCTCCGATACACCCCTTTCTCCAGGACGTACTGCTCGCCGGAGAAGTTCGTGCCCTCGTAAGCCACCCACCTGGCCAGAGAGAGGGAGGAGGGCTGCTGAGACCACCCCCTGCCGCCCGTGGGGGCACGTTCCTTCCTGACCCCAGGAGCGAGCTGCCTGGAAGCACGCGGCTTCCTACCCCGAGCCTGCGGCACGTAGAGCTCCCAAGGGGACCCTGCGTAGGGTCTGCCGTCGTCCTCACTCCTCTCTACTCTTCTCCACCGAAACACCCTCCCCATCTCCCTCCAATCCGGCCCCCGGCCCCACGGCACTCACACGCCGCTCAACACGTTGATGGACTGGGTTTTGCTTCCATAGCGAGCCAGTGACACGTCCGGCAGGGCTTCGCTCAGCTCCACGCTGGGACCGTCCTCGAAGTCCATGGCCTCGAAAAGCACCAGTGCTGGGTCCAAGAAGTCCTGGGGGAGGGCAGGGACACGTCTGAGGCCGTCTGCTTGGTTCCCTCCTGGGAGGGTCATACGAGTGCCACGTGGGCTCTTCACCCCCACCCCCACCCCCACCCCCTGCTACTGGACCATCCAGACTGACACTGGGAGACCCCCTTTTAGGAGCTGCTTCAAAGCCAGCCTGAGTAGTGGGAGCCCATCGCTGTCTGCATCCGGTGTGTGATGAGTTGGGGGGGGGCGGTCCTGGCTTGGTTCCCATGTAGGAGAGGGATCAAAATCCATGACACTCTGGACAGAGAGTGCCAGGCCTGAGCTAGGGCCCCCAACTCATGGCTGAGGCATGCAGCTTGCAATGCTGGGGCTGCCTGCCCCCCTAGGATAATCCAGCCTCATTCACCACCCCCACACAACTGGCACAAGGAGCACTGTGGCCCCCTCGCACTTACCGTCCGGATCACACGTAGAGACATGAGCTCCTTGCTGTAGCCTCCCCACTGCGTCCAGTTAGGGTATTCTCCTTCCTCCAGCAGGTACTGGTGACCCCGAAAGCCTGCCTTGCCATAGCCAACCCAGCTGGGACAGACAGGCAGACATGAGACATCCCACCAGGGAGCTCCTGGGGCATCTCCCCGTAGAGACGAGGCACCTCCCCGCTGAGAGCAGCTCAGGGCCCGCGGGGCTCCTAGAACGGCTCATCGCCCTCCACGGCTCTTGGCCATCACAGCCTGGACCCCCACAGTGCTTCTGCCCACTCACCAGCCTCCCAGGATGCGCAAAGACCCCACCGTGGCCATGCCAGGGCCCTGGCCACCCTCCTGCTTCTTCAGGTCGTAGACGTCTCGGCTCACTTGGCAGCTGTGGCCCTGGAAATGGGCCTTCTCGTAAACCACTGCCTGCAGAGGCGTAAGAGATAGGTGGGGGTGAGGAGGACTGGGTCCGACTCGGGGCATGCCTGCCCTCCTCCCTCCTCCAGCTGCTATAGCCGATGCTTCCCGCAGTGGCACGGGGCCTATGCTCCCCTACGGCACATCCCATCAGGAACAACGGGAGCTGCGAGCGCTCAGCTCGCCCTCCTGCCCCATCCCTCTGGCACGATCAGCCTCTGGCTCTGGCCCCTTCCCTCTTACCTTGGGCTCTCCAGGTTTCTCCACCACGGGGCAGCCCTGAAACGAGAAGAAACCCACATGAGAGCCCAGAGACCTCCTCAGTCCCGGGAAGGGAGAAGCTGAGCTCGGAGGCGAGGCTGAACGCCAGCCTCAGGACCACAGGCTCTCGCAGCAAAGCCACGCTGAAGTTTATAGCCCTGTCGGGTATCTCCGAGATGACCCATGGGAAGAAACTGGCACTCAGTTCATACTTTCCTGTCCTAGCAAGGGCACGGCGCCCCGGGAGCGACACTCACCAGTTTGAGAGGATGCATGGAGCAGATGGAAGGGTCCCTGGCGCCCCACGCTTTTAGGCTGGGGTAGCCGCCCGGCTCCAGGACGTAGGGGTCGTCGTCAAAGAAGGGCTTGGAGTAGATCAGCCACCTGCAGGGCACGGACAACGTGGTTACACGCGCCCGGGCCTCGGCTGGGGTCAGAGCGTGCTGAGCGGGGCCCCTTGGCTTCGCCACCCTGCGCTGCATCCTTGAGAGACAGCCACGGACTGGTCACAACCCAAGGGACCCACCCGCCCCCCCAGGCCCTGCATCTTACAGGCCTGAGTGGACTATGATGGAGGCAGCTGTCAAGGCCTTGCCCTGGGTCCGGGTGTCCTCTGAGGAATCCATGAACCTGGCTTTGGCGCCTTCCCCATTCTCTTTGCTGAACAAGCTGATCTCGGGGGTCCGGTAGTCCTGAAACAGGAGGCAGCAGCTTGTCAGACCCCAAGGAGCGACCCGCAGAGCGTATGCAGAGGGCTTGCCCAGGGAGACCCACGCCGGCCTCCTCCAAAGGGCTGGTGAGATGCCGGGCTCTCCCCTCCTGCTCCAACAGGCCATGGAGACCAGCTTCCTCCGCCCGGTTTCAATCCTAAGAGAGCTCAGCAACACTGCACATGCTTCTTCAGGCTCAGAGGAACAGCCTGACTCCAGGGGCAGACCCAGGGGGATGCAGAGGTGCCCTTGTCCCCCCGCCCCCTTCAATTCCTGTTCCAGCCAAAACTTGAAAACTGACCCCCCCGGAGAGGCAGCGGCATTTCTATCCAGGCAGCAGTGAAACTTCGTGGCTCATCATCCTCTCCCTGATGCCTGTTCACTTCTCTTCACTTTGCAGCTGCTAATGACCCTCTTCCTTTGTAAGGGTCTTGATGTTGCACTACAAAGGCTGTCCTTCCTTCTGTCCCGGCAAGTGTTTCTCTTCCGTTTCACAACCCTGCAGACTGTCTTAACACCAGCTAAAAACCTCTGCTCAGCCGTGGTAATCTTAGCCCAGGTGTGGAAGCGACTGACACTCAAGTATTGGAGGCACTGTCAAGATGTTCAAGGCGGCTAGATTTCATTTTATGAATCAGAATAAGAGGCATACATTTAACTGTAACAACTACAAGAGTAACAAAATCATCTCTTCTGCCTGGTTTTGCCTAGTTTGCTGTGTTTTTTTTAAAACTCACTATATCAGTCTAGCAAATTAGTGCACCTTCCAATAAAGCTGTATTAGTTTTTGCCTTGATCTTGAACAGAATGGTATAGCCCTAGCCCCTACCATACTAGTAAAGCTTCTAGCTTCTCTTTAACCGGAGAAAAAATACACGTCGCATTGTATCTGAAGAGGTGTCCCACACCATGTGGACCCCCCTTTTCAAACTCCTAGATCCACCCCTGCCGGACTCTGCTTAATGAGAATCTGCCTAATGAGAACAGCCGTCGCTCCTGTCCTAGCAGGGGTGTTGTTACCAGCATTGCTGCATCTTTGCTCCCGCCCTCTGAACCTTGTCTGCTGAAAGCCACCTGCACTGCCCCCCGGCCCATGCCTGTGCCAGCTGCTATGGTGGGCACCGACCAACAGTTCTCCATCATCACCCGCTCTGGAAAGGTACCCGGAGCCTCTTGAGAGAGCACCAGCTCCTGAAGAGGCTGTGGCAGATGGCAGAAGGTGCCAGCCTGCCCACGCACACCTGGCAGGTGGGGGCAGAAGCCGGCTGCCTTCAGAGAAGGGTGGTAACTACCCTTCACTTGCCCCCTCACGGGGTGGGGGAGATAGGCCCGAGCTGCTGACTTGCAGGGGTGCTGGCCACGTCTTTGGTGGCCGCGAAAGGTCTTTGAGGGACCCGTCCCTGCCCAAGCTGGCACTCACCTGCACGACCCTCTTGAAGGAGCCGATACGGAAAGACACGTTCTCAGGAGCCTCCCCGGCTCCCTGGTAGGCTGCCCAGGGGTTGCTGATCTCCACGTCCCCCTCGGCCAGCACGCACTTCCTCCCGTGGAACCACGGCTTCTCGTACATCACCCAGCTGGAGGGAGCACAGAGAGAGAGGTCTGCTAGCGGGGACCTCAGCAAGTCGCTGGCAGGGCCCCCCCCCCGGCTGCGGGGGCCTTTGGTGCTGCCAGGGGCGCTCATCCCAAGCTTGCAGCCTCTGGTGCAAAGTGCTGCACAGTCCTTGCCACACGCGAGCCATCTGGAGAGGCAGTGCAGCAAGGACGCGCCGCTCCCCCTTGTACAAAGCGGGGAAACTGAGGCACGGCAAGACTCAGCGATTTGCCCGAGGGAGATCAGGAAACCGAACCCGTACACCCTGGATCCCAACCTGTCCCCCTCCACTCTGGACAGACATCTGGGGACGGGGGTTTGGGTTCAAACACCTGCCCTGAGCCCTCCAGGTCACGCCACAACCCTCAGCCCCTGACAGCGCAGCAGGGCTGGGGGCTGCTCTGTCCCTTAGGCCTTCAGAGCCAGCCCCAGCCCCTGCGTGCTCCCCCCGAGATCTCACTCACCCTCCTCGGATCACGCGGACAGAGATGGTGGGGGAGAGCTCCCAGGAGGTGGCATCCTGGACGTCCCCCCAGAGCTCTCGCTTCTGGCCCGTGAAGCCCGGCTCGGAGTAGAGGACGATCTGGAGGGAAAGGACACGAGAGAGACGGTGCCATCACCAGTCTGCACGAGTCCCCTCAGCCCCCCCGGCCCCTCTCCAGCCCCATCTTGGTACCTTGCCGGGTCTCACATTGATCTTCTTGGAGGGTCTCATCTTTTCTTGCTATAGAAAAAGAGAAAGAGAAATCAGGCAAGACCCGCAGGCAGTGTGACCCGCTGCATAGCCTCCCAGCCTCTCCTCAGAGCTGCCGGCCTGGGGCTGTCCTTGTGACAGCCCCCCCCGGGACCCCCTTGGCTTATCCATTCGCTCCCCTGCATCTCCGTCTGCCTGTCAGTCGGTAGCCTTGACAGGATTAGACCTGGCTGGTGCTGGGGGAGCATTGCTCTCTTAGTTAACCAGGCACTGCTGTGCAATTAGAGCAGCTCACCTCCCCACCCCCACGCCTGCCACTCAGTGTCCCTGGGCCTGCCTCAGTTTCCCTGGTGGCACTGGCTCTGGCTGCGAGCAGGAGTCCAGGATGGCCGTGCCTGTCTGTCCACATAGAGCTGCTCCCAGCAGGGCCCTACATGTGGGGGGCACACGTGGGGGGCAGGGGACGATGCTCACTCCACCCCAGCGGGTGTCCCCCAAACCCAAGCGGGGTCTGGCCGGGGTCCCAGCAGCTGCCCATGGAGGGGTCTCTGTGTATAGACCTCATCTGTGCACTCCTGGAGCATTCACAGGGCTGGGGTCCCCTGGCCAAGCCCCATCTCCTGCCACCCCCCAGATCCCAGCTTCCCAGATCTCCCCCCAGCAGAGAACAGGGACCCCCTGCCACACCAGGTCCTCAGTGCTTGACCTGGGAGCAGCTCTGCTGCCCAAGGAGATGGCGAGGGGAAGCCAAGCTGGCTCCTTGCTCAGCGCTCGGGGGGTGCAGCCTGGATGGACTCACCTGCATTTCAGGGTGCTCGGGGTGTCGGGGAGGGGTGCTTTCTGGCTCAACCTCCTGGGAGGCTGGAGGCGTCTGGTCCGGGCTTTGCTCTGAGCCCGGGGCCTTCTCAGCACCCGGAGAGCCGACTTCCAGCACCTCCGGGGAGGGCTCAGAGGGCAGACGTTTGCCGGACTTTGGCCCGTTGGGTGGAGACTGGTTCTGCTCAGTGACCTGGAGCAGCGCCAGGTCAACCGGGCTGGGCTGGTTTCTGCTTTCTTGCTGCTTCTCCAGCGCCTTGGATGCGGAGGCGGCGGAGGCCATGTAGCGGCTGTAGAGGACGCTGTTGTCCAGGCGGGAGTAGGGCTTGTTGTCCGTGGGTGCTGCCTTGTGCTCCAGGAAGTCTGAAACCAGCGCCATGCCTTTGAGGACGTTGGCCCTGAACAGGATGCTTTGATCCATTGTGATCCTGGGGACAGAGACCTTGGCCTTCTCATCCCCCGGCAGCTGCTTCAGCTTCGCCAACAGAGACAGGTAGTCCTCTGCGGTCTTGGAGGACTGGTCTTCCCAGGAGTAAACCTTCCTGGGCTCCTCCTGGACTGGGGGCTTCTTGTCCTCACTGAGATACGGGTTCTGGATCTCTTCCTCCTCCTCCTCCTTCTCCTCCTCCACGCTCCCGCCAGCCGGCCCCTTCTCCTTGCGGCCGTCCCCTTCTGCCATTGCCCAGAGCTTGTTGAGGGCTTCTGGGAAGGGAACCTGGGACCTGGGCGTGATGTGGTCCTCGTGGATGGGTGGTAGGGCTCGGTTCATGCCCAGTGAGGAGCGACGTGGCTGCTTATGCACCTTCAGGGGCTTCCGTATTTCTGAGGGCTCCATGTTACGGAGGGTGTCCACGAACAGCTCCATGTCAACAGCCAGCTCGGGGTCCTCTTCCGCCACCTCGCTGGGACTCTCTGTGTCCTGGCTGGGACAAAAGGCCCCTGGGGAGGGAGTCATGCCCCGACGGCCCTCTTCCAGCCTCTCCCCCTGCTCCGTTGCCTCAGTGTGGGAGGCAGGCTCTTGGGCCCGCAGACACCCCTCCGTACCAGCGAAGAGAGCTGGAGCTTGGCTTTCTACAGAGCCTGCTGCCCTTTGGGGGGCTGTTAGCGGGGCTCCCTCGGCATCCGGGGCTCTGCAGCCTTCAGCCAGCCCCATGGAGCCAGAGCCAGCCGGGTCCAAGACGCTGTCGCTGCCCTTTTCCAGCCGGGTGAAAATGCTGTTGCTGCCCTTTTCCACCTGGGTAGAGACTCTGCCGCTGCCATCGCTGCCCTTTTCCACGCAGGTGAAAATGCTGTCACTGCTGTCGCTGCCCTTTTCCACCCGGGTGAAAATGCTGTCACTGCCCTTTTCCACCTGGGTGGAGATGCTGTCACTGCTGTCGCTGCCCTTTTCCACCCGGGTAGAGACTCTGTCACTGCCGTCACTGCCCTTTTCCACACAGGTGAAAATACTATCACTGCTGTTGCTGCCCTTTTCCACGCAAGTGAAAATGCTGTCACTGCTGTCACTGCCCTTTTCCACCTGGGTGGAGATGCTGTCGCTGCCCTTTTCCACGCAGGTAGAGACTCTGTCACTGCTGTCTCTGCCCTTTTCCACCTGGGTGAAAATGCTGTCACTGCTGTCTCTGCCCTTTTCCACCTGGGTGAAAATGCCGTTGCTGCCCGTTTCCACCCGGGTGGAGATGCTGTCACTGCCATCATTGCCCTTTTCCACCTGGGTAGAGACTCTGTTGCTGCTGTTGCTGCCCGTTTCCACCCGGGTGAAAATGCTGTCACTGCTGTCTCTGCCCTTTTCCACCTGGGTGAAAATGCCATTGCTGCCCGTTTCCACCCGGGTGGAGATGCTGTCGCTGCCATCATTGCCCTTTTCCACCGGGGTAGAGACTCTGTTGCTGCTGTTGCTGCCCGTTTCCACCCGGGTGAAAATGCTGTCACTGCCATCGCTGTCCTTTTCCACCCGGGTAGAGACTCTGTCGCTGCTCTTTTCCACCCGGGTGGAGGTGCTATTACTGCTGTCGTTGCCCTTTTCCACCAGGGTGAAAATGCTGTCGTTGCCGTTGCTGCTGTCACTGCCCGTTTCCACCCGGGTGGAGATGCTGTCGCTGCCCGTTTCCACCCCAGTGATGCCACCGTGCACAACGCCATCGGTCCAGGTTTCCCTCACGTGAGCGCTCCCAGGCTGCATCGCGCCACTGTCTCTCTGCAGTCCAGCAACAGCATCTGTGGCCACTGTCACGAGGCCTTCCCAGGAGGGCCTAGCATCTCCCAGGCCATTGGCACATGGCCACTGAACTTCTCTTTGGGGCCCAGTGAGAGAAATGCTGGTAGCGGGGCCGGGCGTGTGGGGCGTCCCCTGCTGCGGCACACTTACCTGGGGGCTACCCAAGCCAGGCACAGCCCCCCTTCTTCCTGACCTCAGCACGGTGACCATCCTGGCTTTGGGCAGGGCAACGCGTCTCTCAGACTGAAACGCGGTACTCAGGACCTGCCGTTGGCTCTGGGAGCCTGGCATGGCAGCGGGCACGGGGGCATCTTGGGGGGCCTCCAGGGGTGAGGCTGGGCTGACAGGCCCCTGCAGGGGGGTCTCTCGGGGGGAACCCAGGGGCACAATGACGGCGTGAGTGCCGGGCACGTCACCGTCCCGCTGGAACCGGGGCACCGCGGAGCTGTCAGCCGCCGGCCGCTTCTGCTTCTGCACCGGTGAATAAATCTGTGAGAAGACCGGTCCGTGAGCAGCCGAGTCCGGCGGGCGGGTGATGGTGGGGGTTTTCCTCCTGTCCACCCTGGCGGGGGCAGGGGAGTCTGCGCTCTTCTGGCCGGCCAGCCCCTTCTCCCATGCCGCCAGCAGCAGGGAGACTCGCGAAGGGCTTTCCCCTCTGGCCCGGGGGCGGGCGACACCTTCCATGCTCCGCGATGCGAGGGCGATCTTGTGGAAGCGGGAGTCCGCCTGCGGCGTGGGCTGGTCGGGCAGTGCTTTCTTCCAGCTGAACGTGGCGCTCACGACCCCTGGGTCTGCCTTGGCGTGGGGCGCGGGGAAGCCACCGGCAACCTTGTCCGTGCAATGCTGGCTGGGATCAAGCCCTGCACTGGCCTCCTGCGGTCTGTCCGTCCGGGTCTTCTCGCCTTCCCTGCTTCTGCACGGCCGCCGGGAGCTGCAGGGCAGGGGAGAAGAAACACAAGCAGCAGTCAGCTCGGGAGGAGACCCAGAGCTTGCGGCAGAGTCCTTCGTACCCCTTTACCGAGCCGCTGCACACTCACAGGCCCCCCTGCCCTGCCGTCCAACCCCTTCCTCCATTTACTACCTACCCCAGTGCCACCGCTCTGTGGAAGAGACAGCTCGAGCCCTTGGCCTGTGCTTTTAAGTGCCCGGTAATGCTACACGGTTCTTACTTTCTGCTGCATTTCAGGGGAGGCCTCACAGGGACGCGCTGGTTGTGGTAGGCCACTTTGGCTTAACATGGCCACTTAACACCGACAGGCGTCTGTGCCGTGGTGCAAACACCCGGAGTCCAGCTGCTCTGCACCCGCCGAGGGAAACGTGCAGGAACCAGCTGCAGAGCTGTCACCTGGGAGGCAACCTGGCCCGTGGGACGTAGCAAAGCCTGCCCTACCTGGCGCAGCGAGAGGCTTGTAATCTTGGGGATGAGTCACCCGGCCTGGCTGAGCCGAGTCAGCAATGTTGCAAACAAACAAGTCAGAGAGCAAATGTGCCAAGAAACTCCTCTGCTCCGAAGAAGCTGCCTTTCCCTCCTGGGCTCGGTGCTGGGATGGGAAGGGGAGCTGGCCCTCTGGCCAGAGGGAGTTTCAGCCGCACGCTGCCCAGGAGGAAGCGGGAACTTTGCCATCACCAAGCCAAACTCCACCACGCAAGCTCAGCTGTTCTCAGCCGGGGCTAACGAGTTGGTCAGAGTCATAGAGAAGGGGCCTCCAGAGGTCATCTAGTCCAACCCCTGCCTAAGGGGGTACCATCCCTACCCAAACCAGCCCATACACCCATCACCCGAACTGTGGTCCCATCAGGATTATTTCTGTGGTACCAGGGGTGCACTTGGCAGGTCACTAGGCTGGGTGAGACCAAGGCCCTTGGACGGTGGCCAGCGCCCAGCGCCTCCAAGGAAGGTGCGAGAACCCCAGTCCTATGCCCACCTGCTCCATCTGAGCTCATCGTCAGAGACAAGCAAGGGGTTTTGGTGATATCTTTTATTGGACTGACTGTGAGAGATCTTAGCTAAGATCTCCAAGAGCTTGTCTTCCAGGCACAAACACCCTTCTTCAGGCATGAGGAGAGTCACTTTGTGCCCCACATTTGTCTAAGATCTCTCCTACCTCTAAGACGGTCCAAGCGAAGACACCACAAAACACACACCTCACTTCTCACATAGTCCCTGGACCATCCTGGCTACAAGACTCCAGCCCTACCCCATCACTACAAGTCCCGCCAGTCTTCAATAGTCAGCAACCGGCACCAGCCCTTCTCTGCCCCGAGCTGTGTGCTGTTAATTGTGGTAACTCAGGGCAGAATTATCCACTTGGATCTCATTCCAGCCATCATAAGTTCAAGGTGCTTGACAACTGCAAAGGAAGTGGGCCCAAGGAGGATGGTTATCCCAGCCCGGCCGAGACAACACCCTCCTGCAGGGAGACGCTGTTATTATGCAGTGTAGCTGCCATGCTACAGCTTTATTACAGCCTTCAGTTTATGAATAAGTGGCTGAGGGCACATCCCAGCCAGGTGCCTCCCGAGTGACGGGGCCGGAAGTTTTTATCCCGAGATGCAAATGGAGGAGATTTAAGAGCTGTTCACGGTCACTGGGACAAGCTTGGCTCTGAGCACTTGTGCCCACGTGCTCCCTTTGCTCATGGCCAGCATCCTGGCATTTGCCTGAGTGCCCAGACTGGTGCCTCCATCCCTGGATGCCTTTCTCCTCTCCAAGAACCATCCTCAGCCCTTTGCCCAAGGCAGGAGTCAGGGATGCCCAAGTATCCTCAGTGCAGAGGGTACCTAGTGCTTGACCCTCTGCCCTGCTGCTCCCACCCCACATAACCCTGCCAGCCGTCCCCACGCTTGTCCCCATTCAGAGCTCCCTGCTGCACTCCTCCTAGCTCACGCAGGACTTCAGGGATTTAGGAACAGCTCCCACATAGCCTGGGAAGGCAGTGGAGCAGCACAATGAACAGCCGGTGACAGACAAATAGCCTCATCACCTTAATCACTGCTGCCCTTCCTCTCTGCCTTGCCTCCAGGCCTGGCAGAGCTAACCCAGATGGCTGGGACGTCAGGGCAGCAGCCTCCGCCCGCAGGGGCAGGGCGCGCCACTCCCTGTCCCCGTTCTGGCAAACGCGTCCTCTGGTTCACTTCCCCCAGGACTTCCTGGGATGCTTCAGGCGAGGCGTTTCCAGCACACAGGGAAGTAGGGCACAAATCACAGCTGGCCTGGGACACCGGGTACCGGTCCTGCCGCCCCCGCACAGGGAGGCTGGATTCAAACAGCAGCGGGGGCAGAGAAGGGCTGCAAGTGTGATCAGGGGGACGGAGAGAAGCCAGGCAGAGCCACACCATCCCCGAGAACCACGCCAAGGAGGTCAACACAAGCGGGGAGGAAAAGCTATGGGAAGCACCGGCGCAAACTCACACCAGCCATGGATGCATTTAGGCTGGAAATCAGCAGAGGCACGTTTAGGCTGGAAAGCTGCAAGAGCCTTCCCTGGGTGCGATGGGGCCAACACCTAGTTCTCAGGGGAAGCCGGACGAGTTTGAAGTTAAGAGCAGGTTGGGCAAACCCTCGTCTGGGTGAGGCAGGGCTGCTCTTGCCTTGCGCTGGGGGCTGGATTCAGTGACCCCCCCAGGGCCCTGCTAGCCCTGCTTTTCTATGGCTCTGAGCTGGAGCAGGATTATGCGACACGGCTGCCTGTGTAGCGGGGACCAGGGTTAGGGACCAGCAAGATCCCTTCCAGTCTGCGTACCTGGGCTCCCGTTCTGGACACACTCACATTATACACCCCCTCACCAAGGCCTTGCAACCATTGCACTGACTTCACTAATCACTTCAGGAGCTGATGCGATGAAGTCCGCAAAACCCTCTGTGCGAACACTGGGACTGCCAAGAGGGCTGGAGATCGACTCAGCTGAAGACTTGAGCCTACCCCCCAGTCCACCTAGCTAGGCGATGAGCTTCCCTCCACCAAGAACAGGTGGGGAACTGGCTTGGCTTTAGCGAAGGCCCACGGCTGCCAAGGGAAGTCGCTGTCCCCAGGGGCTGGGCTGTCTCCAGAAAATGATACGAGGTGCCCAGCTTGCTTCTGCAGCTCAGCGCTGGCTGCTCAAGAGCTGCCATGCGTGCCCAGAGGATGCAGACAGAGCGGAGGGCACGCTCCACCCTGGCCTGGCCCGACGGCACCAGCCGGGCCACTGCAGAACGTGGGGCTTGGTGCTGCAATCTCCATGCGCTCCGCTACACGCCCTGCTGCAAGGGCAGGTGCCGTTCACCAAGCCCGGGACCGACTCTTCCCCCTTGACTCATGCTTTAGCTGCACAAATCCGACAGCTCCCAGGTGACCTGCTCAGGAAGGACTTGCAGGCTGGGAATTCCCAGCTGCCAGCAATGCAGCCGGCTCCTGCCCTGGCCTCGTTCAGAGGCTCTGAGGGACATGGAGGGGAGCCCCAGCTTCCTTGGTCTTATACCCCCAAGACTCTCAGTCTGCTTTCCCCAGGCCCCCGCTCTCTTGCTGAGCTGTGAGCCGCCCTAATCAACCCCCTTCAGAAAGACCCAAGACCACAAGCTCTCCACTCGCCGGAGACGCCGGCACCGCGGAGGCTGCAGTTCTCCGAGGCAAGGAGCACCCGTGATGTGGACAAGGGGGGCAGATCTCTCAAAGGGCTTTGGGCACCTGCTTCTTGCGCATCTCAGGAGAGGCAGGGGCTGAAATCCCCTTCAAGGATCTGGCCTTGGAACATCAAGATCCACGGAAACCCGCGTCCCCCCCGTCCCTTCAACAGGCCCCCGAAGGTGACCCCATTCAGTCACCGCTTACTTCTCCTTCCCTGTCTACCCCTGCACACGCTCAGCCAGCTGCACGTTTCAGGCGTGGTGCATGCAGCCATCGGCGACCGAATGGGACGGGGGAAAGTGCTGCCGGCAGCCTGGTCTTCTCCGTGACGGAGGGGAGGTTTGTATCCCTGCTCCGTTGGGCAAGGTGGGCAGAGCATGGGCTGCCATCTGCAGCCAGGGCAGGGCAGCATGACCTTGGAAATGGGGCATATCCCCTCCTGCTCCCCACAAAGGGCGGGCTGGGGCATTACGCGTGGCGGGAAGCCAGGGAAACTGAAAGCAGCAGAAGCCAGATGAGACGGAGCTCCTTTGCGGAGCAAGCCCCGCCAGCCACTGTGCTAACCCTGCCGTGCTTCTCCGTGCACGTCGCTGGGAGGCTCGATTCAGCTCCCACCCTGGCAGCACCACTGCTTTCAGGGAAGTTTCCCCCACATTGGTCCCTGCAGGCCTGGGGCTGAATCCAGCCCGGGAAAGACCCCGCTCTGAAGTCAGGGGGCTCATCTTCCTGCCTTTATGAACGAGCCGGCAAAGCTGGGCCTCTCCCTTTGTGCCCTATGACAGCAGGAAGCCCCGGGGACGTCTCTCTGGAGTCCGAATTCTCCACGGTCACATCCCGGCTGTGGCAGGGATTGCTCCGGAGTCAGACGCCTGCAGGAAGAAGCCTTCCCTGGCTCCGGTCCGTGCCCCAGCTTGTCTCTTCCCGCATCCCAGCCTGCCAACCTGGGCCGGCCCCGGCACAGCACCTGCTGTGTGCTGCTCCCAGAACCTGTTTTCCCCACGTACCTGCCAGCTGGGGATCCCGCGGCGAGGCCAGCTCTCCGCCCCGCTGCCGGGACGTCCCGCAAGCACGGCCGGCTCTGTTCTCTCCGGTCCTCTCCGTGTCCGTGCTGCGAGCCTTGCAGCGGTGTTACTGGGCACCCCGTGACTGGGCGGACCTGCCCGGTGGCCCTGGGAGTACCCACCCCTGGCAGCCCGCAGTTTTGGAATTCCTCGCACGCTGACAGCCGGGGAGCCGGTCGGGCTGGTTCCCCAGGACATTGTTGCTCATCAGTTGGCGACGACACAGCAGTCCCTGGAGAAGCACCCACGTCTCCCGCTGCCTCGGGGGCTTCTGGGGACCCCCGCCCATCCTCGCACCGGCTGGGCGGGTGCTCAGCTCTGCTTGTCCTGCCGGCCTCGGCCAGGGTGATCAGGATCTTGTAGCAGATCTGGGGGGGCTCCTTGGCAGGGCAGGTCTCAGCCTCCAAAGTGGCGCCCGTTGGCTCTGCCGGGTGTTCGGTTTGGTCTCCTGCGGGGCCGGGGAGTGGGTGGGTCTCTGCACCCGTGCCTGCGCGCCCCTGGCAGATGCTCTCGGCTTGCTCTTCTACAGATGCCGAGGGATGGCTGGGCTGTTCCTGGACCACTGGAAGCATCTCGGGGCGGGCGGAGCTGGCCAAGGAGATGCTACTGTTGGAGTCCGAGTCTGCCCCGGAGCTGTCCTCGTCGTCGAACAACAGGAAGTCCCACGAGCTGGAGAAATCCACTGGGCTGTGCCTGGCCAGCTCCGAGACCCCCGTGTCCACGGGCCGAGCCGCAGCCTCCTGCTCTCTGCCCCGGGAGCACAGCTCCAGCCGGCCTGCCATGTCCACGTCGCTGCCGACGGCCGGCCTGGCCAGGCGCCCGAAGGGCCAGGCCTGACCCCCCGCCCCGGGGCCCGAGAGCTCCAGGAGGCTGCTGCGCCGTCTCCCCCAGGGCAGGCTGCCGAAGCGGCGCCGGAGGCCGTTCCTCCGCAGGTCCGACTCCGAGTAGCTGAGGGCGTGGGCCTGCGGGGAAGGAAGGAGAGGCTGTCAGGATCTTGGCCCAAGCCCCTTCCCAGCACATGCTGGCCCCTGGAGTCACCTCCCAGCAGCCGTGTTTGATGAGAGCAATGCGGGGGAGACGCAGAGACCAGTGCCATACCTAGTGGGGACCACTTTGACCTGGGCACGGAGAGGGGAAATCCCCCACCTAAGCCACGCAGCCCCCGACACGGCCCAGACTCCCCCCCATTTGGGGACCAGGGGCGAATCCACCTGCGTTTCCTTAAACAGGGGTCTCTGCGTGGCTTTGGCTGCTGCATGGAGCCCTCCCCAGGGCCGGGCTGGGGTGCAGCCTGCGGGGCAAGGAGGAATGAGGAACCAGATAACAGCGGCAGGGCAAGAATGTCCCTCCCCACCCACCCCCTCCCTCTGCTTCTGGGCCACACCAGGAAGGCAGGAGAAAGGCCGACCCGCAGGCAGGGGTGAGCAAGAGGCAGGGCCCTGACAGTGGCTTCACATCACCCTCCAACACCAGCCGGGACATAGGGGAGGAGCCGGCCACGCAGGGGTCAGGGGAGAAAGTCCTTTCTCTGGGCCCTTGCGTGACTCACAGAGTCTGGAGCATGGCACAGCCGGGTCTCGGCCCACCTGGTGCTGGCTTGGAGCTCGGCCCGTACGTCACCAGACCCCGGGCAATGACCGAGACCCCCTCCGGCCCCCAAGACCCATGCCACACTCACTCGGGAGCTGGGACGCCGGCCTCTCTGGCTCTGTGACCCATGCACCCGGCCTGAGTCTCCAGGTCCCAGGCTCAGGCACCAGAGCCGGGGTGGGGGGGACCAGAGGGAGCCACGGCCAGCCCCCGCCCCGTACCAGGCAGAGGGCCTCTCCGCCGCACCGGCTGCAGCCTGGGGCAGGTGCCGCCCGAGGGACTCCACCCCTGGGGCCGCTGACGCAGCAGGAAGGAGCGGAGCCCTTAGATAACTGCCGGACAAGGCAGGGCAGCGCATTTGGCACATACCGGAGATACCTCGCCGGGCTTCCCCGCCCGCCTGCCCTAGTAACGGGGGTGACTCATCCCGGGCACCTGCCAAAGCCCCGCGCGGCCCTGCCAGAGCAGACCCCGGGGTGGGCTCCCGTCCTGCAGCCGTCCCGGGCTCGTTCCCCACCCTGTAGACACCCCCGGTGTCCGTGCAACGGAGGAGC
>NW_005841927.1:967102-981110 GCF_000455745.1 Alligator sinensis
CCCGCCAAAGGCAAGACCGGCTTGGAGGGGAACGCCAGGCCCGGCTTCTGGAAACGCCCCCGGAGAGGCCGTGGGAGCTGGCCTGGGTCTAGAGGTGCCCGGTGCCTTGTTGCTCTCCCGCGTGGCCGGCAGGGGGCAGGCTCGCCCCACGGGAAACGCCCTGCTGCCCCTGCCCCGGGTCACCCGCGGGACACAGGGGACAAGAGATCCTGGGGCGAAGCAGGCCGGGGTCACGGGGCACCCTGGCTGTCAAAGCAGGGGGTGTCTGGCGAGCCTGGACTCCTGGGTTCGGTGCTGACCTGGGGGTCTCCTCCCCTGACTCGCGCCCCATAGTACCGCTGCGCGCCTGCCTTCCCAAAGGGGACACGGTCCTGGCGGGCACAGGGAGGAAGAGGGGAGGCCCCCCAAGTCCCTGATTCGGTGAGCCAGCCGGGCAATTACAGCCCTCCCTGTGCCTCAGTTTCTCCACCTGCTGCTGGGGTCGGGTCCCCAGGGTGGGGCTCCGCGTGGGTGGAGCGGGGCCAGCTAGCAGGGCCTGGCCGTCACTCTGGGCATGAAGCAGCTGCTTGCCGGGTCTCTCGTGTCAGATGCTGCCGCGCTCCCTGCCAGCGCGGTCGTGAATGGAAAGCCCTTCTCTTCGGGGCAGCTATAGGGCAGCTCTGAGGTGCCTGGGGGGCCCGTATCATCGGAGCTGGCCCCATCCCAGGCTGAACAAAACAGCCGCCCATGCCCTCGGGGTCCCCTCACCTTTGACGACGTCTTTGGGGGCCTGCTGGGGATGGGGGGCTCCAGGCTGTGCCGCCCCCCAGCCACTGTCTTGTCCTGCTTGTCCGTCCTAGAGAGAAGCACAGAGTCAAGGAGGTGCTGGGGGCAGAAAGCTAGAGATCACAGGTCTGGGCATGGGGGATGCCCCTGCCTGGGGCTGAACCCCACCGGGGCACCCACACGGCCCAGATGCCAAGGCTGCACATGAGATGGGTCCTGCCATGTGCCTGGTGTACACGGAGCAGTTAGGAGGGCCACAGTGATCGTGTGTGGACCAGGGGCCAGGACCTGGGGCACAGCAGCGTACTACGGGATCGGTTGTAGGCACCCATGGAGCCCAGGTGTGTAGGGCCCAGCTGCAGACGCCGTCCCCCTGGGGAAGGGCTGGGCAGCTCCTGGCTGTGCACGCAGAGAGGGGGGCGCAGACTGGCCCCTCCAGTGGAGCCGGACGGGCAGGGGCAGCTCCCACCTCCCTGCTGCCCGGGAATAGGTGTTGGGGACAGAGCCAGCCGCCGCCTGCCAGCCACCGCCATCACCTGCCAGCTCCAGGGCAGCTCCTGCTGGGCAGAGCGGGTGCGTGTGTGCATGCATGCTTGTGTATGCACGTACACACGCATATATGAATACATGACAAACGTCTGCGTATTTGCAAACACCCACGACAAATGTACTCATCACACCACAGGCCCCTTAACACGTGCTGACATGCCACACACACACACACACACACACACAAGTGCAATCATATGGGTGACATGCTATCACAACTCCACGTGGATGTCACATGTGTGCAAACACACCTGGGTCACCATCGCACACACATGGGCATGTCAGTCGCACACCTCCTCCTTGCTCACAACACAACATGCTTAGTCCGTGCACAAGGGCACACTGTCCCAACCTCCCCATGTGTCACGTGTGTGCAAACAGTCCTGTCACATGCGAGTGGCTATGCCCATCGCGCAGATGGGCAAATCCAGGCAACTCCCTCCCTGGTGCCCGGCCTGGAGGACTCACCTTGCCAAGGCCCTGGACTGCTTGCTGCCCTTCTGCTTCCTCCTGTCCTTCTCTCTGCCATCCTGGCAGGTGCCAGCGCAGATGGGACCGTCCGTGCTGTCCTCCTGCCCCTGCAGATCCTTCAGGCTGCTCTCGCTTCTGGAGAAGAGCCAGGAGAGGCGTCTCCAGATGCCCCCTCTCTTGGCAGGGCGTGCATCCTGTGGCAGGGCCCTTGCTCGGAGGGACATGGGCGAGCCAGGAGCCCAGGTCCCTGCTATCCCACGTGGCTGGCCCCTCACGCCTCAGCCGGGAGCCGTCCCTTCTTGGCTCTGAAGCCCGACCCCAGCGCAGCCGTGCCAGGCTGGGCACGGGGCTGTTTCCCAGAGCTGCTGCAAACCAGCCCGGTCACATGAGAGGGACCGCAGCCCGGAGACAGGTGTGCAGCGAGGGAAGAGCAGCACAAAGGTGAACCCAGACTCGGGGAGGGGGGCAGGTGCGGGGACTCCCAGCACGGATCCAGGCACTGGCTGTTTATTTAGAGAGCAAACAGGGCGGATCTCGGGAGCCTGGGCCCGTGGGGAGAGGCTCGCCCAGGCGCTGGTGCAGACAACAGCAAACAGCCCGGTGCCCGGGGGACGGAGCGTGCAGACGAGGGTCCCCCAGGAGCCACGGCCTGGGGCCAGCACCTGCCCCGGGAGCTGGGGGCACCAGAGCCCTGATGAAGCCCTGAGCAGGGTCTCCAGGGCCGCTCGCGATAAAAGCGCTTGCACGGGGAGATCCTTCATCTGCCACCGCGACGTGGGAGCCCAGGGGACAGGGGCTCGCAGGGCCGCACCCCACAGCCCCCTTGCCCCAGGGCTCAGCTCCCTGCCCCAGCCAGCACCCCATCCGCAGCGCCCTCTGCCCCCAGCCTCCTGGGTCTTCTTTCAGCTCTGCCCTGGGCTATCTTCCCCCTGGTCTGGCCCCGGTTGCACGTCTCACGCTGTCCATGAGGAGGGGCCAGGAGACTGCACAGGGAGCCCAAGCTCCCCGGTCTGCAATACGGGCAGCCAGGAGGTGCTGCCCGCAAGCTAAAGCAGTTTGTCTGCCGGTGGGCGCTGTTCGGGGTGCTCTGCTCACTGACCCCCGGGGGAGCACTTGTTTTGAACCTTTGACCCCACACGCACACCCTGGTTTTCTTTTAGTTGTCCCCCGCAATGTTTGTGTAATTTTCGGGAGCCCAGCCGCCCACTTGTAGAGTGGCGGCCCCTGAAGATTTTTTTGTTCCTGTGAGTCATCTGTCCGGTCGCCAGCCGGACGCCGGTACCGCCATCGGCCGCCCGACCGGGGTGGCCCTAAGACCTAGATGGACATTTAAGACTTTCAATAGTCCCAGGGCCCGTCTCTGGCAGGCAGGACTGGCCCCGATCCTGGACAGCCCCAGAGCAGGTCCAGGAGCTGCTCTGGGCTGCGCGGAGAAGGAAGCGACGCTAAAGGGGTGCCCGGGGAACAGCCTTGCTCCTGCCAGGAAGAGGCGAGAGCCGCTGCCCTGTTGGCAATTGTGATCGCGGAGCTTATAGACAGTCGCCTGCCCCGGACGCTTCACCTGCCCCTACGACACAGCCAGCCCGTAGCGCCGAGCGAAGGTGCTAGGGAGGCCAGGTCGTGGAGCATTAGGGCCCCGGCCCTTGCCCCAGCTCCACGTGCACGGACGCAGAGCGGGAGGGCGAGAGCTTGCGGCAGCTCCTTCCTCCATTCCTTCCCAGGGTAGCAGGGCTGACCCATGGGCCATGCCACAGCGGGAGATGATGAGAGCCAGCTGTGCCTCAGGAGCTTTCTGCCCCAGCCCAGCCTGGGCCGGAGGTGCTGCCCGGAAGCCAGGGCTCCTGCACCCCCCTGCAGCCGAGCCGGGGACAGCCAGCAGCTCCTGCCCCAGCCGTCCGTCCTCCCTGCGCCCCTCGCACCTGGGCACGAGCTAGCAGCTCCCCTAACAGCGGCATCCCAGCTTCTGGGGGGAGGCCAAGGCTTGTGGCTGGGGTTAACAGCTCCCCCCTCCTCCAAAAGCCCTGGAGTGGGGGTCTCACACGGCTGACACCTCCAAATCTGCTGGCGGGACCTCAGGAGGAAACAGGAAGCCGCAGTGCGAGCAAAGCTCATCCTCACTGACGTTGGTGCAGCCTCTCGCCCTTTCTGCATGGTTTCCTCACCAGCTCCAACCACGCTGCAAGGAAGGGCTCCCCCATTAATTAAGGTCCCCTCCCCCCACGCCTCTGGGGGCAGGTGAACATCGTCAGCACATCCCTGGGCAATCAGGGTCTTCACCAGCCACCTGCTTCCTCCTGGTGCTTGAGCCACGGGAGAATCCCCGTCAGGGTCCACGACAGGACACGCAGCGAGCTGCTCCGAACCTACCTAGCAGAGGGCAGCGGTGCACGGGGTCCCAGGACAGCCAGGGCCAGCACCGTTATCCTCACCTTCCTGGGGGCAAAGAAAGGGGCAGAGACTTGCCCCCACTCCCCCTGGACATTATGGCAGAGCCTATAGGGCAGACCTGTGCCCCTCCGGCGTACAGGAGCTGCCTGCCCTGCTAGCGGCTCTTGCCCTATTCCTCGGGGGAATGGGCGCAGGAGAAACCCGGGAATCCTAGCGCCGTGCATGGAGTTAGGGTAGACCTGCCAAGCCACCACTGAGGTGCTGGGATCGCCCTTCCTCACAGACCACGTCTCCCTACTCCGTACATCACACACGCCGGAGATGATACCAAGGCGGAAGGTTTTATTAAATCAGAGCATTGGAACAACAGCCCCCGGTTGGGGCAGGGGCAGGGGCAGGGGCAGGAGGGCTGGCTTTGGGTGAGAGGCTGGAGCCTGGCAAAGCTTCCTGCCAGTGTCCTGGGTGCAAGCGAGCACTGTGCTGACGGAGCCGGTTCCTGCCCTTGAAGGCGGATTTGCTACAGGGAATCTCGGTGGCCCACGTGAAGGGGACGAGGAGGGGTGCTCGGGTCAACAGCACGGGGGCATCAGGGAGGTGGGTGTAACAAGCTGTTGGGAGGGCACAGGGGTGTCAAGGCAGGACGTGCAATGGGCATCCCGGGCACAGAGACAGAAGAGCTGCGGAGAGCTGGCAGCGACGGGGGGCTGCCCTGGAAGCAGCTTCTCCAGCCCCTGTGCTAGGAGCTCTGCACGAGCCAGAGCCGTGGCAGCTCAGGGGCGTGCAATGCGCGGGCACACCGGGCCCTTCTCCCCACCCCACCACATTGCCATCTTCCCGGGCCCGACTCCTCCACTCCACGCCTGTCTCGCACAAGGCGGGAAAAGGCTGGGCAGGGAGCGTGTGTGCCTGGGCTCGTGCCCACCCAGAGACCATCCCCCTTGAGGTGATGCCTGCCTGAAGCCGAGACCTTAAAGCTCTTTATGGACCAAGGTGGGCGCCCTGACTTGTACCGAGGGCAGCCCCCAGCTGCGGGGGCAAGGAGAGATTAAATCTCTTTCTGTAGATTGGGGTGAATGCGCCTGTCACCCCCAGCCCCCTGGGGGCACAGGGCAGGGACCTGAAGCATCAAAACCATCCTGGGCCTGGTGGCACTCAGGGGGAGCTCACTGAAGACCCCCACCGAGGGTGGCAGAGGAGGCTGCTGGAGCCCCCTGGCACTGAGGCTGCTTTGGAGCTGGAAAGAGTTGGGGGCATCCCCAGCTGTTTTTGGTATCTCTGTATAGGGCTGGGGCCGCAGGGCCTCTCGCAGACTAGGGCAGAGCCCTAGGGCTGCCCCTGCCTCTAGCATCCATCCGCTGAGCCCTGTCCCCAGCTCTGAAGGGGGGCTGAGACCCCCCAGCCCTCCAAAGGAAGCAGTGAGGGAGTCCAGCGGGCTCAGGCCGGCTGCATGGGGGAGGCTTCCTGCTTGACGGGCAGCCCGTAGTGGGGCAGGGGCAACAGGGCCGAGCCTGAGGCCTTGTCCATGAGGAGCAGCCTCGGAGTGCCCCTCTCTGCCTCCCTTTGGAGCAGACTGTCCGCCAGCCCCACGGCCTGGCTGGCATCGGCCCCTTCACCCTCCAGGCCAAAGTTGTGGGTAGCGCCGGGCACCCGGGGGTGGCAGGCACGCTGGTGCAGCGCCAGGCTGAGCGGGTGCAGGTGAGGGCAGCGGTGCCGGCGCTCCAGCTCGTGCAGGCGCCTGTGCAGCCGCAGGTGGACCTGCTGGGTGAAGCGGCCCGGGCACAGGGGGCACTGGTAGGGTTTCTCACCCGAGTGCAGCCGCAGGTGTGTTTTGAGGTTGCTGGTGCTGCTGAAGCGCTTGTGGCAGACCTGGGAGGGGAAGCAGAGAGACACGTGTGACACGACCGCAGCAGCTCCCGGGCGCCTGTGCAATGGGGCCCGCTCCTAGCCACTCACCGAGGACTCTTGCTGGCCCCCAGGGCTTTGTCCTCACCCCTCCCCACCACCCCAACCACAGCTGGACGGTCTCGGCGCTTGCACCCACCCCCTTGATGCGACCCCAGTGGGCTGGAGGGAGTCCCCTTCCCCAGCCCCCAGGTGCAAGCAGGAGGGAGGCTCCCCTACCAGGCACTCGTGGGGCTTCTCGCCAGTGTGGACCAGCCGGTGCTTCTGCAGGTGAGCCAGCTGCGTGAAGCGCTTCTTGCAGACGGGGCACTGGAAAGGTCTTTCCCCGCTGTGCACACGCAGGTGGACCTGCCGGGGCCGGGCGGGAGGGCAGACACAGACAGACACGGGGAGGAGAGGGAAGACACTGGAGAGACGAGCCACGGAGCTTTGGAGCCAGGAGGGCAGTCCAGGCCACCCAAACATGCTGTCCAGGGTAACAGCCCCCCACCTCTTCAGCCCCGAGCATCCCTCAACCCCAGCAGAGAAGCGGGTGGCACGTGGCCATGTGGGTAGAAGGCATGCGGAGGAGGTCTAGGATACTGCTCGATCGAAGGCAAAGCCTAACAGGTGCTTTTCCTCCAAGCACCCCCAAGCCCTTGATAGAGAGGGAGCCCCGTGTCGTGAACCCCCTGGGTTTGGGGAAACTGAGGCACAGCCACAGGGCACTGGCAGAGATCACCGAGCAGCTCCAGGCGGAGCCAGGAATTGAACACCGGTCTCCTAACTCCCAGTACCTTGAGGTTGGAGAGCTGTCCGAAGGTCTTGGCACAGATGTTGCACTCGTATTTGGGCCTGCTGCTCTGCTTCTTCGGGGGCAAGGCCCCGGGCCGGGGGGTCTTTGGCATGCTGAGGTTGACGGCGTCCAGCTGGAGGGCGAGCCGGGAGGTAGGTCTCTGTGGCTGTGCTTTGGAGCGGGGGGCAGTGTCCGCGCCGGGGTGCAGGCATGGCTGGAGCCCGGAGCCAGAGCCCAGGGCGAGGGAGCCCGGCTTCTGGAGCTGGGGGTCGTCCTGTTTGCCGAGGGGCGGCGGTGGGACAGTTCGGTGGGCTCCGGGGTATGGGACCAAGCCTTCCCGCAGGGCCTGGCCGTACCCCTGGGAAGGCAGCCCCAAGGGGGAGGTTTCCCCTGCCCTGCTCAGTGCGGGCAGTGGTGGGAAGGGCGAGGCGTGAGGCACCAGCAGCACCCGGGGGCAGTGGGCTAGGCTGGGGCTGCAGGCATAGAGGTACCCGGGGGGCCAGTACAGCGGGCAGGAGGGGGAGAGGCCGCTGAGGTGCCGCTGCAGCTCCGGGCGCGGTGAGGTAGCTAGGCTGCAGGGGCAGAGGCCGAGGCCCGGCTGGCTCAGGGCGTTCCCGTTTCTTTGGCACGCAGAACCAGACGCCTCTCCAGCAGCATCGTGGGACAAGCTGAGCCCCGGGGGCCACGGCCAGACGGCACGGGAGACCTCCATTGTTCGGCTTCCCATGCCCCTGCCCAGCCCTTGGACGTCTGTACGCTCGTCTTCCTCCTCCTCTTTTGTGTGCTTAGTGCTGAGGCTTTGGCAGTCTGGGGTGCCCGCCGATGCCGGCATCTTCGAGCCTGGCTCTGGGCAGGGCGTGCCCACACCCTGGGGCTCTGCAGGGAAGAAGCAAGAACCCATTACTCCGGGCGCCTGGAGCAGGAGGATGGGTAGGGGACAGCCCCCCACTGCTCCCTGCTGCCAGGCCTCTCCTGGCAGCTGCCCCACCGTGGTGATCAGACGCCAGGTGCCTGGGGGCAAACCTCTCCCCCCCACCGCCCCTCACCGAGCTTTGCAGCCAGTGCCGGGCACTGCAGGCGCTGGGCGACCTCGCGGCCGGGCCACATGAGGCGTTCGGCGCCGGGCGGGATGGGTGCCAGGGCGTAGAAGTAGATGTCCCGGTCATGCTGGCAGGCCACCAGGTTCTGGGCGGCGGTGCCCAGGGCAGGGTTGATATAGCGCATCCAGTCATGGCAGCGCAGGTCGCGGGTGCCCAGGACGTGGTGGAGCTGCGCCCCCGGGGCGTAGACCTGCAGCGGGCGAAGGGAGAGAGCAGCACATGTCGTGAAGGCAGAAGCCCCGTGGCTCAGCTCAGCAACCCGCGGGGAGCAGAGCACAGAGCAGGGGACAGGAAGGGCCCGTCCCCATGTGGGAACACAACCCAGGAGTCCTGGCTCCCGGGCGCGCCCAGCCCAACAGCCCCTGATTCGCATTCCCTAGATTCAGGGAAAGGACCCAGCCCCTTGCAGATGCAAAAGCAGAGCCCAGGTGTCCCAGCCCCCCGGCCCCGGCCGCAACCTTTGCCTTCATGCAAGCAAGGACTGGCTGGGAGCCATGAAGCATCTGCAGCACGGGGCACCAGTTTAAACCCAGAGACCTCTAGGATCCCCTGGCCGGCCCAGCTCCCCCTGCCAGCTCTCCTGCAGGTGAGGTGAGCTCCCGGCTCCCGCCTGGAGAGGAAAGCCGAGGGGGTGATGCAGCAGGAAAATCCCAGCCTGGGAATGCCCCTGCCCCTCTCTGTCTCTCACTTCCTCTGCATGGGTTCCTTGGAACCTGCCCCTCCTTCCTCCCCCGGCCCCGTCGTCCTCCAAATCTCCCTTCTTCCCAGCAGCTACTCCCAGCCCCCTCCATTTATGGTGGGCAGAGAGGAACGGAAGCCCTTCCCTGCGAGGGGGCAGGGGCAGGGCTTGCTCTGGGCACAGCAGGCTTTGCTTCCACAGGGCACCAGCACCCGGGGACCTGTGCCCCTGCCCCTGCACCTGTGCCACAGCTGGGGGTTGCTCTCAGGGGAGCAAATGCCTTCTGTGTCCCCCACCTGCCCTGGCATCTCTGGGCGCCTGTCCCAAGGTATCCAGGCTACCTGGGGAGGGGGTTCATGGGCTAAGGCTGCTGCCCACCCCCTCAACCCCCTGCCACCGCTGCCTGCCTCGCTCTCAGGCTTTGAGGGGAGGAAGTGGAGCCCAGAGACTGTCACTTGGTGCAGACCACACCGGAGGCTGCCCTGCCCTGCTGGGAGCTCATGGCAGCCAGGAGGTTCTCACAGCCCAGCCTGGGCCTGGGTGCCGCAGTCTCTCGCCGCAGGAAGCTGAGGGCTGGGAGCAGGCATTTTCCTGCCTGCCTGGCCCTGCTGATGGTGTGAGATAGGTGCGGGCGCTCGAGTGCGTGGGACAGGCATGCAGGGCTGATGGTGTGCGATATCAGCACGCACCGGATGTGGCAGCATGCGTGCATGTGTGTGTCCCTGGACACATGGCTGTTGTGTGTCAGCGGGCAGGCTGGGCTCTGAGCATCTCTGTGCCTGGGGGGGAGCAGCCACCTGGGTCTTTTAATAAGCAGCTGCAGGAATGGATGAATGCACATGTGTGCATGCGTGTGCATGCATGGGCACACGTGTGTGCCCATGCATGCAGCGCATGTGAGTATGTACATGCACCTGTATGCAAGTATGCATGTGCCTACGTGTGCCTGTTTGTATGTGTGTGCATGCATGTGAGTGCATGACTGCATATGCGTGTTTGGCACTTGGGCAAGAGGGGGCACACAGACCTCCCTCCATGTGAGCAGGCACGTGTGTAAGTGTGCAAAAGCTTGCCAGTGGGAGCACACAACTATGCCTGCATGCGCATAAATGCACCCGCATGTGAACCCACAGGGGGATGCATGGGTGAGCCTGCAAGCGTGCATGCAGGCGCATATTTGAACACACACGCACAAGTGCCCCTCCCCTGGTGGGGCAAAGCCCTTGAGGGCCCCCCAGCAGCCCCCACCCGCTGCCCAGCACCCACCTCACTGGCGTGGCTGCGCGGGAAGGCCAGGGTCCGGCCCAGGGAGGCCTGCGTTCGTGGGAGGTGGGGTCGGGCGGGTGGCTGGTCCTTCACGACGTAGGTGCATCGCGCCTCCAAGTCCGCCTCCCTCCAGCGTGGCACGGGGCTGGTCTCTCCCCTCATTGCCGGCCCTTCACTCCGGCCACAGCATGGGGGAGCCTGGTGGGAGAGGGGCAAGAGCAGCCTGTTAGCAACCAGCTCCGGGCATGGCCCAGGCTCCCATCCAACCCTGCAGAATGCCCCATGCCCTCTCCCCTCCCTGTCTGGGCAACAGTCCCAAAGGGACACCCCAAGACGGATCTCAGCGCAGAGGCTGCGGAGAACGGGCAGCGCGGGACAGCCTGCAGCAGACACTCAGGCTCCGGGAAAAGCTGTTTGCATCGGGGCGAATGCAAGGGGCCTGATTCGCTGCTGCCGGGCTGTCCTGTGTCCACAGTAGCCGGCAGACGGGCTTCAACTGGTGCCCACAGCCCCACACCTCTAAACGTTTCTGGCTCAATTCGTCCTTCCAGCCCCTTGGATGTCCTGGTGCCCCTTCCCCGCGGCTCCATCTGCCCTGTGTCTGTGCCCCTTTCCCCGCCCAGGTCCCAGTCACGCTCTCCTACACTGAGCCCCGATGTCTTAGTGCGAACGTGGAGGTGGGGAGCGGGGCTTTCCTTCCCTGTCAACACCCGGCATTGCTATCCCGGCTCTGACTCCCAGGGAAATCTGGGGCGGCCGACATGTGCCGGGGTGACGTGGACAGGTGGGATGCAGCCAGTGCCCAGTCTGGTGGGTGCAAAGCATGGGTGTGGAGGGACGGCGCTGGCTGTAGGGGCAGGGGGTGGTGCAGGCGGGGGCAGAGAGGGGGACCTGGGGGCAAGCATAGACCCCAGCACCCTCCCTGCGGAAAGCCTGGCGCAGCCCGTTGGGATGCCCCACGGCCCCTGGAGAGATGCACCACGCAACCAGGGGCAGGAGTCTTCTCCCAAGCGGGCACCAGTTCCCATCACAGAGTGCCCAGCCCCTTCCCAGCTGACCTGGCAGGGCGGGGGCGGTGGCAGCTGAGACCCCAACTCCATGCCAGCCCCGAGCCCACCAAGGCAGCACGTCGCACTTACGTGGTGGTGTCACCTCCTCCGCTGCCCCATGCAGCCGCAGGCAGCCCTCGCCAACCGGGCCATGCCTCCTCCCTCTGCCGTCCCTCCCCGACTCCTCTGCAGCTGCCCGGGTCCCCGCCGGGGCACGCAGCCCCGGGGCCAGGAGCACAGCCAGGCACCCTCATGCTGACAGCCTGTTTAAGGGACACGCGTGGTCCCCAGGCGTCACGTGCCAGGGATTACACGGGGATTAGCCAATCGCATGCCGGGAGATGGCCCCTCTCTCACCCCGGCCAGAAAAAGAGAGGCCAGATGGAGGATTTAGTTGCCCTCCTGTTCAGAGGAAAGCCATCCTGGGGGGCCCTGCCCTACTTTGTGGGGCCTTGGGTTCAGCCTTCGCCTTCAGTGCAGGAGGGTTTGGCCTCCCCTGGGGGACAGTAGCCCAAGGGGGTGGGTTTGTGGGTCCCTTGAGCCCGCCCTACATGCCATGCCCCGCAAGGAGGGGGCCGCCAGGTTGCACTGCTCCCGGCGACCCCGAAGCCAGGCCCCACCGGCTGCAGGGACCCAGGGCATGTTCATCCGGGTGGCACCAAGGCCGTGGAGCTGGGGGGGGTCTGCATGGAGCTGCACCACCATCCTGCAGCAGACGCCTCGGGCAAGAGCAGGACGCGCTGCCTCTGTGCCAGCCCGAGAGCCCTGACTGCGGAGCTGGTCTGCAGCTGACAGAAATCCTGCTCCCAGACCTGGCAAGGGCTGCATCTTCCTCCAGCTCAGGCAGGAGCTGGCGTGCCCGGGCTGGGTGCCAGGGCTCCCCAGAAGCTCTGTCGAGAGGGCTGGCATCCAGCCCAGGCTGGGCAGCTCCCCACGATGCAGCTCTTCCCCCAAACACACCTGCAGGAAACCATGGCAGGTCAGGCACGCCGGGCTAACCCCCGCTGCAGGAGAGCGCAGGCCTGCGAGAAAGCGTGCGACACGTGCTGCGTGTGCATGGGGTGCGACACAGAGTGAGGGGCCCGTGCCAGGGCTGCAGCAAACCACTGGGAGCGTGGCACCCCTTTGATGTGGTGAGCCTTAGAGAACCCCGCCACCAAGTCAGACAGACGCTCCCGGGCTCTCCAGAGCCACGTCCTCCTGCCCGGGCTTTCATGGGTTGCATACGTGACACCACACCCAGCCGGCCGGGCTGGGCGAGGGCAGGAAACCTCCGATCCGAGCCTGTGGTTCTACCTGCGGGCTGGCACCGTGAATAACAGCAGCCCTGGGCACACCCTGGCCCCTTCCACCGAGCGAGCCCTTGACCAAAACAGATTCGCAAGGCCTCACATTAGCCCTGGGGCTGTCAGAGCCATGGGGAAACTGAAGAGTGTTTCCAATCATGCCCCCAGCCCTGGAGATCCTGCAGGCCTGTCCGGTGGAGGATCCCGGGGGCGTGAATGTTTTCCCCAGCGCTGGAGGAATCTGCGTAATGAGCTTTACGGCACGGCCCCATCTCGAAATGCTGGCCGTGCCGCGCTGTCCCTCCCCTGTCCTGTTGGGACCCGGAGTAACGGGTCAGCCGAGAGCGCCGGAGGCAGACAGCACGGGCTGCTGCTCCCGCCAGCTTCTGCACGCCACACTGCGGGAAGGAGCATTCGCAAGCCCCCATGGCTTGAAAACCAGGCCCAGTGTTTTGCTCCAGGCAGCGAGGAGAACTGAACCCCAATGATGGAGACATCATCACAGACAGCTGGCCCAGCCACGACCGCCTGCTACAGGTACTGGGGAAACCATCTCCTCCCTTGCATTAGCCAACAAACTGGCCCTTTCCCCACAGCAGAGATGTGCGTGCATCCACATGGGCCGATTGCTGGACACCGAGCACCTGACAGGCACAAAGCCAACCACGATCCAAGAGACCCTCTGAGGAGGGCAGCGGTTGGGGGTATGGGTATGGAGATGGGGTGCACGGGCATGCGGTTACGCGGTGCGGACTGTGTAACGGGTTTTTAGTGTGCTTTGATCTGCCAAGTGAACCACAAAGGCCACTTGGCAGAGTGTTCCAGGTAACGTTTATATATATCTATATATCTATATCTATCGATCGATCGATTGATCGATCGATCGATCGATAGAATTTTTTTTTTTTTGCAAAAATGAGAGAGAGAGAGAGAGAGAGGAGCCATATGTTCTCTGCTGAAGCCTAGTGCAAGCCCAAAGCAAGGTTACTTGCTTCATTTATGGCTGGAAGACAAGCCCAAAGAGCCCGGCTGGGCTGGCCTTGCAGCACCGGCAGGGCAGGCGCCAGCTGTGGAACGAAGCAGCTCGTGTGCCAGGCTGGGTCTGAGCTGAACTTGCCCTTGTAACTTAGTACGAGCAAATGTAATAGGTAGAGTGTAGATGCATATAACCTCACATATAGAGAGACATATATAGAGAGCCCCCCAAGGCAGGGAGAAAGGAGGGACCTTGGCTGGCATTGCATACATCGCTTCCCGAGCGAAAGAAGCCAGAGCTGCAAGCGTCTGAGGATGCATCTGTGTCTAGACAAGGGGCTTTGCGAGGGTAGAACGATCATTGAAAACACAGCCCGGCCTGGCTGATGTGATCTGTGGGAGCAGACCTGGCCTTAAACTGGTTTTAGAGGCACGTACAGTGGATTTAAGTCCCACTCTTGCAATAGGCTCCTCTGCACACCTGCTGCAGTCCACGGGCAGGGCCAGACACAGGCGTGGGCGAACCAGGTGGCCACCTGGGGCCTGGACAGAAAGGGGGCCTGAAAATGGTAATTTTTTTCCCCATTGTCTGATTATTATTATCAGTATCTCTGTTGAAGGGGGGCCCGATACGAAAAGTTCACCGGGGCCGCCAGGAGCCCAGGTACGGTGCTGTCCATGGGGATGGCCCTCCAAGAGGATTCGCCCCAGTGTTAGAGCCTCTACTCTGCTCTGCATACTGCCAGGCATGTCTGGCTTGATCCAGGTGGGAGGCATAAGTAAATCTCCTGCCACACCTGCAT
>NW_005841927.1:981130-987805 GCF_000455745.1 Alligator sinensis
GTGTTTCTGGGTGTCCTCGTGCACCCGCCAACAAGGAAAATGTTACCGAAATAGCAAACAACCCCCTCAGCCAAAGACCGCCCAAGCCCCAAACACGCTGGCTTCCCAATACTGTGACGGTGACTACACGACAAGAGCACGGTGACCTTTTACCATGAAGCAGGTTTTCAAACTCCAAGTGCTGAGAAGCAGTAGTCAAGGCACAAGTGTCACCCCACCCATTTAATAAACAACCGTGTTATTTTAGCAGAAATAAAGCCATGCCTGCTGCATCCTGCTGCCTTCGCGAGAACAATGATCAATATATACTGCTTGCAAAAAAAAAAGGTCTTTGTTAAAGCATTGACCAGAGCAGGCAAAACTTGGCCTGTGGGTCGAACGGACACTCCTGCCAGAAGACAGGAGGAGATGGCTGTACAAGCTGTAGGATCATCCAGTGCCTGCCTGATAAGACTAGAACAACCCCCCCAGGCCAGGGTGTGCAACAAGCCCGTGGTACAGGACGGTTTGAGATGTTCAAGACACAAATGGCGTGCAATGCATAATTTGTTCTGATCACTGTATAAAAGGAGGGTTGGAAAGCCTGGGAACTCTGTAGTGGCCTAGAGAAGCCCACGTGGTGTCGTGCCGACAACCTTGGCACAGGCGCAAAAGCCTTAACTCCTGCTCCCTAACCAAAATGTGTTAGAGCCATGCTTGTGGACCGTGAATCATCACCACCGACCCGAGCCTGCGGTTGTTCATAGATACCAGATTGGTGTTGGGACATCCTGGCTGCCACTTTGTCGGCACCGCGACTCCCGAGACGTCAGCACTGGCAGCACATGCATAATACCGACCGGGACACTAGTGATGCCAACCCCCGAGTTGGCAAGTGGCAAACTGCCCTCTCATAAGGTCGCAACTGGGGATGGTATAGCATTGCTAAGGCACCCCCACCTCCCTTCCCTATTAATTCCCTCACAGTTTAACGAGTTATGGATGCGCCGGGGACCGGACAACAGCAGTTCAGAGAGTTTAAAACAAACAGGGCTCAATATGCCTCCCAGGCTCTCAAGATACAAGATGCTCCACAAAATATGTCTGAGCAGCAAAGCTGGGGAGCGTCCAGCTGATACGGACACATCAGCGACACATCGCCCAGACTCCAGCGCAAGCCCACAGACATCCCAGAGCTGAACACGAATTGCTCCCATTCAATCACTGCTTCAACGGACTGGTTTCAGACGGGCTGGGTATAACCAGATTCTTAGTTTCAGCAATATTTCCTACCTTCCAATTGAGGAATACTGCTCATCCCTGCCCCCGGGAGGGGCGTCTGGAGCGCATCCCCTACCAATACAGTTTTGCTCTCAAGAAACCCCGGGTCTTTCCCAAAGCGTTCTCTGATCGCGGATCAGCGACGCTCATGTTAGCTAACACGCTTTCTCGCTTAGCAGCATCCTTTAAAAGAAAGCATTTCCCCTCCCCCAGATGAGGTTCGAGCAATGGCTGCACTCTAATGAAGCACCAATTTCATTAGCGATGATAAGATCACAGGTTTTCTTATTACAAAGCCAGCATCAGATTTAGCCTGTTCTTAACCACTCGTTTCCTTTGAAGGGCTCCAAGTTTTGCAAACGATGTGAGAGGTGATCCTCAAGCTGTCACTTAGAAACCTTCACTGGTTTCTATTTAAAAAAAAGGGATTTTTTTTCTTTTTGTGTGTGTGTGGGGGCGGTGGGGGGATTGTTTTGTTTTTGGAGAGAAATGGAGCTGAGCCGCGCTGGGGGACAGTGCCATCCCAGACTGGCACGCTGCCACTGATCCTCCTCTTGATAACAGCCCAGTTGGGAAGCCCGGGTCTGAGCCACCCCGGGGCTTTGGGAGCAGACCCAGAGGTTGTGTCCGGACCAACCGGTATCAAGTGTGGACATCCCCAGCCCATCGGGCCACCAGGCAGATGCTTGCAGGGGAGCTTGAAAGGCAGACAGAGGCAAAGAGAAAAGCAAAACAGGCAGAGAGAAAAGTAAGTGAGATTTGCCCCCTCTTCCTTTGCCCCCTACCCTGGCCTGGAAGGAGGGGACCAAAAGGAGAAGTCTCCCCCCGGCAGCGTTGCCTACCTGGCTGGGGCAGCGGCTCCGGTCTCTGGCTGGGGCGCCTCGCAACTGCTATGATTCAGCGGCGACGCTGGAACCGAGTTCATTGACAGGAAGCCTCTGTCGTTCGGGGCCCTTGCTAAATTTGGAGAGGCGAAGCACAACCACCTCTGCGCTCACCACAGCACGGAGGAAGAGGAGGAGAGAGCTGGGTGCTCGCTAATAAGTACCGACCAGAGCCGGGGGGCTCTGTGCCACTCTCCTGGGCACGCTGCACCCTTCCCTGCCTCTCAGGAGCCCCTTCCCTGCCTCGACAGTGCCGCCAGCCGGGTCTGCCCTGGACTCATCTCCCATGCCCAGGCCCTGCTTTGTGGCTTCAAGCAGGGGGAGCAGATAGGAGCCCGATTCTCAACCAGCTGCCACCTCCGACGGCTTTGTGTGGACACCAGGTCCCCCCCGCGGGACTTCACGCTCAGACACGGGGCCCCCACTTGACGTTTCTGGCCTCAGAGCCAGCGGTCAGGTGGCCCCGGTGGCCCCGGTGAACCAGGGGGGCTGATGTGGGCCAGGCGGTTTGGTTCACGCCCCATGGCGTGGTTTGCCAGCTCCCACGGCTGGCAGGGAGGAAGGACGAAGTCATCATCGGGTCCGTGCTAGGGAAACGTTGGCTTTGGGCTCCTGCCTTCTCAGCAGAGCCTGACAAGAAACAGCCTCCAAGCCCCGAGCAGCCCCGTGAGTCACATCCTCTGTGGAGAGCCGTTCTCAGAGGCCAGGGGATAATTCAGAGGATGGGAGGACGTGGGCGAGGGGGTGATGCCAGGAACCCTGGAGAGAAAGGGCGTGAGTTCGAAACAGCTGCTGCCCATGACAGCAGGCGCCCAGCTGGGTTGGCGCAGGGAAGCGGGGTGGCGACATAGGCTCAGTTCAGCGAAGTGGCTCCCAGGCTTCTCAGGAAGGGAGGATGTGGCACCGGGGGCTGAGCTGCTGGAGCCCACGCTATTCCTAGAAAGCCCTGCAGCTCGGCCAAGCGTACCCACATGTCACCGGGGAGCTGGCAGCCCCTGATCCCCAGGGAGCGGGGGCTTGGGGGGCCGCAGCACAGCACCCCAGAGCCTGGCACGTCGCAGAGGGGACGCGGGTTTCCCTGCACCCTCGGCTCTGGGAGCCGTGGGAAGTCAGCTGCCCTGTCTCTGGCTCTGCCCTTGGGCACAGGGAGGATGATGCTTCTTGGGGGCAGCCTTCCAGGTCTCTCACCTGCTCTGGGCTCTCCCCAGACGAAACACACCCAGTTCCCGGCAGCTGTCCCCTCCCGGCATCACGTGCTCTGCCCATGCAGCTCAGAGCGGGTAAGTGTGGCTCTGCGGCAGGGGTGTTCCCCCCCGGGAAGCAGGGTTTTGTCTTGTCCCATAATCTGGGTGCCGTGATGGGGAATGCGGGCCAGGTGGCAGCCTCACACGCCTCCCCCGGGTCACTCCCCGTGACCATCGTCAGCCTCCTTTCCAGGCTTGCAAAATGCAGGAGTCATGTGAATGCCCCCAGAGCTCCCAGTTTCCCCCGGGTCACTGTGTTGCAGGAGTACGGACACGGCCCCTGCCTACTCTCTGCCTGCAGCCTCGCACCATGGCCTGGGCGCACACCGGGCAGCCAGCTGCTGCGTGACTGCTGGTGACGGCCAGGACAGCCCGGAGCCGAGCCCCCCCTCGCCCAGCGCACAGCTGAGCCCGTGACGTCCAGCCGGGGCTGTGGGACCACGGGAGGTGCAGTGCCCGATGCCGCCCGGCCCCGAGGTTGGGCAGCAGGCTGCTCCGTGGTCCACCCCAGGGGGTGAGGGGTGGCCAGAAGAGCCCGGCGCCAGAAAGCACATGCCCGCAGGCTGGCGAGGGCGGAGGCGCTGAGCAGAGTAGCGAGGGCATGAGTCTGGCAGCTGTGGTGGGGAGGGAAGGGGAGATGCCCCCTGGACTGGATTGCATCGGAGACTTTGGGAGTGAGGCCGCATCGGCAGGAGCAGGAGGGCTGGGGGCAGGCACTAGCAAGCGGGGAAGTCTGGAAAGGTCTCACACCTGAGCTGGCAGTGAGAGGACAGGTCTCTGCCCCTCCCGCCTGGCCCCTGCTCCTTGCCTGGCCCAGCAGATGAGATTTTTCCCCCTATAATTTTCCCTGTGGTCCACTGACCTAAATCCCTTCTAATCCCACACCCAATCCTTCCCCCGTAATCACCTTCCATGTATGCCACCAGGCACTAATCCGGCTCTGGCCCCCAGCTGGAGCCCATCTCTCTCCCACTCCCCCCCCAGACCAAACAGAAGTCCCCAGGGAAGTGGGGACAGGATCTCTGCTAATGCCTCATTAAGACCAATTAGCCACTTAGTATCTGGAACAAAGAGGGAGTCGATGCAGCAGGGAGTGAGGGGTGCGGAGATACAGGCCTGCACCAGAGGTCTGCGCGTGCACATGCACATACGTATGCCGGGGCTGCTTGCATGGCGTGATTCCCCAGCAAGGCAGAGCGAGGGCCTGAGGACTGGCTGCTGCGGGAATGAGATGCCCCAGGACTGCCCCACACCATCCCAGACCACAGCTCCCTGCAACAGGATCCCTCCTCCTCTCCCCCACGCAGCACAGGGCCTGTGCCCCGGAGCAAGGGACAGGGGCTAGGGCTGGGATCCACTCCCACCTCTGCTGCTGACTCCTAGTGCAAGACGTAGCTCCCAGAAAGCTCCATTTCCCTGGGGGGTTGCTGCCTGGAAACCCCGGGCCCTGCATGAATGGCAGCAGTGGAAGGTACCTCGCTTGCCGCCCGGGGCCACTGGAGCCCCCTCCTTTGACAGAGCAGGTGCAGGAGTGGCAGCCCCCCGCCATGCCCCCTCGCTGGGTCTCAGCCTTTGCTGAAAGCCACGCGGCAGGGCCTGGCGGGTCATTTCCCATGGCTCCGTCCACCCTCAGCTCCCAGCGACAAAGGGGATGATCCATTTCTGGCGACGCCAGGAGTCCCAGGTGCTCTGCCCACCCCAGCACCACCCAGCCCAATGTGGTGCCCTTGGAAAGGAAACCAAAGCTCCCGAGGTTCCCTGCTTCCGCTACCGCTTCAGCAACACAGCAGCTGCGACAGCCTCAGCCAACCAGGCCAGCCCTGGTCCAGCTACACCTTACATATATTATACAATTAACTGCTTAATCGTGCAATAAATTTAGACTGGCCAAGCATGCAAAGTGAGACCGGCCACGAGTGCAACGTAATTAGCACACAATTAACGGGGTAATCGTGCAATAAGTGTAGACCGCCCACGTGTGCAAAGCAACGATCACTCCATAAAAATGACTCTCCGGCTATAGAGGGCCAATCAGGTACAAAGTTAGCATTTAAACACGTGTAACACCTTTCTAGCTGGTTTCTATGCTGCTCTAATTTGAGGATGCAGCAGGTGAAGAGTGTCGTGGCAGAGGTTATCGTTTAGAGATGCGCCCTAAGGACGTGGGAGCAGCTAGGCAGTAAGTTGACAGAGGCTAAGGGTGTGCAGAGGTCACTGACTGCTGCCCAACTAAAGGGTGCTGTTCAGCTCTCCTCCTTGGTTGCAGGCCTGTATTCACCGAACCCGGTGATCACCACAAAGGGCACTGCGCAAGCCAGCGCAGACAGGGATGCTTTGTGGGTCTCTCCCTTGCAGCAAGGCAGGGGGCTGGAGAGGTCCTGTCTGAATGCAGCCCCTGCTGTTCCTCCGGAGGGGCCCAGGGCCAACCGAGTCCCCAGGCTACCTCGAGATCCGCAGATTCCCCCTGCCTCTGCACGGTCACAGGCAGGCCATGGGGCTGCCCCTGTTACCCTAGGGCATTTAGGGGTGCTAATCCTGGTTCAAACCCGTGCCCCTGCAGTGAGAATCGCCCCCCTGCTCTCCCCAGCTGGGATCAAGCATCAAGCGATCAGGGCTTCTGCTGGCTTTCGATGGACTTCCCAGTTACGACTGTGAAATAGCACCAGTGGGCATGGTCTAGCACCAGCCCGCGGCCAGTTTGCATGAGAGGCCTCTTGTGCAACCCTGCATCCGGCTTCTCATGGGAGCGAGCTTGCAAAATGCCACTTGGCTTAATGATGCTCCTGCTCCTTCAAGGGGAACTTCTGCCTTGGCCTTGTACAAGAGGAGAGGCGGGCGGAGGGGGCGCCGGCCTCTGGGCACAGCTGGCAGCTTCCAGGGGAAGGATGAAGGGCAGCAGCTCACACTGGCGACCTCACAGGGACAGCGAATGGGCTAACGCCCTGGACAGGAGGTGCCAACTAGGACTGGTGCCAACTAATCAGAAACGAGCCACTTGGAGAATGTAGCAGGCAGAGATGGTCCAGGAGGTTTCTGCTGCTCTCCCCTGCCCTTGCCTAGGGCGCTCAGGGGTGTCTCTGTGAGTGCAGGGAGGAACGGCAACCTGCCCATTGCATCTCCTCCTGGAGGCAGGGGAGCCCCCGGCACGTGGGATTGTACCCCCTGGAAATGCCTCTCCCCTAGACTGGATTCGATCCGTCATGACCTGCCCCCCTTGACGCCCCACGTTCCCTCGTCACCACTTACCGAGGCTTCGGAGCGGCCAAGCACCCAGGAAGTTCACTCTT
>NW_005841927.1:987827-999103 GCF_000455745.1 Alligator sinensis
ACTCTTTCCAAGGTCTGGAGGGAAATAAAACCCTTGCAAACTCCCCTGAGGCAGGATCTCTCCCTCTTCGGATCGCGCGGGGCCGAGCACCGGGCAGCACAGACACCCCACAGGGCCCGGGGGGTCTCTTTGAAGAGGGGAGGGAGCTGGTGGCCCCACCTCCAGGCAGGAGGAGGGTGTCCTCCTTCCCCAGCTGGGAGAGGCGTGATCCTGTGGTCAGCTTTCTAGCTTCCTCCCTTCCTCCCGGCTATTTGTAATCAGTTGCTTTTGATTTGTCATCTTCTTCAGAGAAAGGAAACTGCATACGACTCCGGGCCAACTACGGGACTTTCGCAGAAGGGACCTGCCGAGCCATCACCAGGAAACAGCCTCAGCAGCTGGGCTCAGAGCTTTTGGGAAATCAGAGGCTAAATTGAGCAGGCCCCACCCCAAGGTTCGATGCAGACCGGGCCGTATACCCGGCTGCACGTCCCACTGGTGTCAGGCGCGCACAAGGCCACTGTGCCCCAGTCCCTCATGTGCGCATCACTGATCCTAGTCCATTTGACAGGTGGGGAAACCGAGGCACCAACTAGATACAGGCCAGATTCTCGGTGGTATCCTGGCACATTAAAAAGGCACCGAGTTGGATTTTTGGAAAGCATCGGAGCCCAAATCCAGGCCGGGCCATGAATCATGGCCCTGCTATTCTCTGCTCCTCTCTTCGGGCACCTCTTTATTTTCCCAGCCGCAGGCGGAAGGCAGAGATCCATGGCTGCTCCCAGGGCATTTCTAGCAGCAAGTGCCCGACGCCTCCTGTGATCGCCTTTCCTGCCCGCACAGATCCAGCTGCAGGATCGTGGCCCTGCCCCAGAGCCTCCAACCCTTTGGGGATTTTATCTGATCCTACGTCACCCAAGGGACAGCAGCAGACGGCAATGGGCTGTCAGGAGACCACACTACAGCCCCTCATACCTGCAGAGAACAGCATTACAACCCAAGCAAAGCCTCTCTGTTCTTGGGGAACGAAGGCGGAAGTCTGGGCATTGGTGCGGACAAGGTACAAGGAGTCCAGTCCTCCTGGGCCTTGGATGCAACTCTGGCCAGGCCCAGCTGACTGCAAGGGTGGGAGGAAAGGCTCAGGGGACTGTCAGTGCTCTTCTTATTTCCATGCCGTGCCGCTGAGTTTTGTTAACGTCATCTAGGGGGTTTAGGCACACTGGCCCCATTGGACTCCAGAGGAGGTTTTGTGCCCCTACGGCACTTGGAAAATCTCAGCCCCAAGAGATTTGGGGCTTATGAGCACCCCTAAGCCCCAGGTCTTGCCAGGGTCCTGCAGCGGGGAGTTCTGCGGGTTCTCGCCCAGTCCGTTCAATGGGGTTTTGCTGCATCCAGTTCGCCAGACTCGGGGCTGCTCGGGTGCCCTTAGTGCCAGGTTCCCTGGGAGGCGGAAGATGCCTCGTTGTCTCTCTCTGTACTGGTTGTTCCAGCCCCCTCCTCATCTCACCCTCCATCCCTTGCCTGGCAGCGGCAGAGATACCCGACGCTTTACATCCGTTTTGCTAGATTGCTATCGTCCAGTGTCTGGCCCAGGCCCAGGAGGTGAGCAGCTCACACCCAGGCCAGGAGGGCCAAGCCTTCCCACTGAAAGCGGGTCCGAGGGTGCCAGGTGTGGGGAGAGGGTCACGGGGAGCAAGGGGCAGAGATGCGAGATGAGCAGGAAGCCCCCCATTAGCTCGCTGAGCCGAGGCGGGCACGGCTGCCTGGCTTCTCACTCGCCCGGGGCGCACGAGCGCCCCGCGGGTTGCCAGCCCCGCCACGTGGAAAACAACAGCTGCCGATTTCACGGCCGAGCGGGTTTCTGGGTTAGCCAGGCCACGGGCGCCTCCGCCGTCTCGTCAGGGCCCCATTTCATTACCAGAATCCCCCGGCGACACGATTCCCCCAGCACACAGCGCCCGACTGCACGTTAGGCTTAGGCCGTGTTAATCGGGTGCCAGGACCAGGCTCTGGGGGAAGCCCGTCACTGAGCCCCCCTTCTGCAGACCCCAGGAGCCACGGGGAAGCCTGTGCAGGCGGGACGGCCCGTCTGCCCCGCTCCTGCAGACCGGGGACGGCTGCTCCCCACCTCCCTTACCTGCCGGACACCTTGTTGCAAAGCTTCAGCCTCATCCCGAACCCTTGGGGGTCTCAGGATAGGTTCAGGCTCAGTTGGCACTGGGGGCACCAGTGTGTCGGGAGGCTCGTTGGATCATCCCCCCACACTGGTTTCCTTGCCCTGATGCACCCAAGCACTTCACACCACCCCGGTCCCTCCCTAGCTCTTACCCAGCAGCTTCTTCTTGAGAACAAAGATCAACAGAAATGGGCCCATGCCTTTCTCTCCTGAAAAGCTTGCAATTAAAGAATTGTTTTTTGCAAAATTCTCGTTGGTCTAATAAAAGATATCATCTCTACTACGAGTGAGCCCTGATTGCCTTTCTCCCTTGAATGTGTTTCTCGGCTTCCTTTTCCCGCCAGCCGTGCAGCTCTCGTCCCTCCAGGTTTCTCCTGGAAGACACAACAAAAGGCTGAGAAAATTTCATGCAAGTGAAAACCTGAAACCTGGGGCATGGAGAAAGGGCTTTTTGAC
This sequence comes from Alligator sinensis, assembly GCF_000455745.1. Lineage (NCBI taxonomy): Eukaryota > Metazoa > Chordata > Crocodylia > Alligatoridae > Alligator > Alligator sinensis. Next base: position 990,439 of record NW_005841927.1, read on the forward strand.
CAGGCTCTTCGCTGTCACGGACTTCACCACCATCCACGGCAAGGGCCTGGCCAGCCTCGGGGAGGAAAGCTGCCTCTGGGAAAGTGCACACACTCTCACCTAGTAGGCCAGGAGCGGAGAAAGTCCCTGGTCTTTTCCTTGGAGCTCCTTAGCAAGACTTCCAGCAACAACTGAGAAGGCAAAACTGGGTCTTTCTGACCAGCCAGGGGAAAATCCTGCACTTTCTTTATATATCATCAAAAACACAAAATAGAAACCAAAAGGAAAGGGGATGAGCCCTCTGCCTTCGGTCGGTCACGTGTGGAGGGAGCGAGGGGACAACTTACCAGAAAGGTCTGATCGGGGCTTATTTTTAAGTAAAAAAAAAGAGGGCTCAGGTCCCAACAGCAGAACCTGGATTTCAAGCCCTGCGCTGCTTGGACCCAGGGGTCTGCATTCAGGTCGTGGCAGAGAAGCCGTAGGGTTGCAGGAGCGGAGTCAGCCTTCCCCCAAGGCTGAGTCATGTAGCGCCAGTCACACGGGGTTTGTGGCTGTGAAGAGCCAGAAGAGGCGATGCGGGCTGTCTCCCTCGTCCCCAAGAAGGAAGTTCTGCAGTGGAGGGAATGATGCTTTCCCGTCACAGAAGCGTCCCCCCATCACCCTGTACCACGCGGGGGGACCGCAGCTTGCCTTGCCAATGAAGCCCCTGCCTACAGACACCGGCGGACGCTGGATTTACCCCTGGCCGTGGGAAGTGGCCCTGGCTGGGGACGCATTCCCAGTTCCTGGCTCTTGCTGTGCTCTTGTCCCCCAGGTTTAAGGAGCTCTTGTTCTTGGGGCCTGACCTTAGCACATCCTCCAAATCAGTGCAGGTCCCTAGGACATGCCAGGACCAAGACAGACGGTAATGCTGCCTCCCGGCCCCTCTGTCCCAGCAAATGCCTGAGCCTGGGATGCAGATCAGCACGGCGAACCCGAGTCTAGTGCCCGGCCAACTCTAACCCCCCGGGGAAGCTGACTAGCAAGGTAAAGAGGTGCCAATGCTTTCCTCCTGAGTGAAGCTGCCCCTTGAAGGCAAGTCAGAGCCAGGCCCCTCACCAAAGCCCTTCGTAGGCCGCCAAAAACCGACAACTGGGGCTTTCGGCCACGTCACCCAGCCTCACCCAGCCTGCACTTTTTTTCCCTCCCCCGGTGGTGTCGTGACACTGACTGTACCGGCGGGGGAGGCTGAGAGGGCGGCTGCCCCGCAGGCCCATGCGTGCGCAGGCGAGTGTGAGCGCGAGTGCGAGTGGGTGGCTGAAACTGGCTGGATGAGCCCACGTGGCTGCCGCGAGGAACTGAGACTCCCTGCCTCGGCTGTTATGGGAGAGCGAGCCAGCGCCCAGCCGAGAAAATGAGAGGTCGGGAGCCAGAAGTCAGTCGGATCCACTGACTGGACGCGGCCCTAAACGTGTCTTGGTCCGTGCTACGAGGGCCACAGCCTTGCTCTGTTTCTGGCCCCGCCGCAGCCAGCCTCTCGGCTCCCCGGGGCACTCACACCCCTGCCTTTCCCAGCAAGGAAATCAAACTTCGCTGGAATCTGCCTCCTCCTAGGAGCCCAGCACAGGGCAGAGGGGAGGGAGGACAAAGGCTGGTGGAGCCGGACAGGGAGAAACTAGTGCCAGGGAAAAGATGCTCACAGGTCACCTCTCCTGCAGGGCAGCGACTGCTTGCAGCAAGCTTTAGACCGGTCTGCGTGTGTCTGCAGCACACAAACACACCTCGGTGCAGCTCTTTTCCCAGGCCCCAGCCCTTGGGGCCGGGTTTGGCTGGCAGCTGCGGAGGGCAGGGCTGTTTGCAATGCAGCCCGCTCTGTACACAGGCTTTGGGCGCGGTGGATGGTGGGAGGGCACCGGCACGGGATGGGGGTGGTTTTACTGCCAGACACAGTGGCGTGAGAAAGCGGGCATCCCTCCGTCCGTGAGCACGCGCCAGGGCCAGGCGAGGGGAGGCTTCAGCCCAGCTCCCACTTCCCCTCCGTTCAGCTGAGAACGCCTCACTCGGGACGGGAAGAGGCAGGCGGGACGCGAAGAGAAAGGGAAACCAGAAGGAGAGGGGCAAAGAGAAGGATGAGGGGAAACGGGGCTTTGGTGGGGGCAGATGTGCAGGGGCGGGGGCGCTGCCGGACGGGAAAAGCTAGCCTCACGCATAGAAAACTCCCAGGGCTTCTCCCAGCTTCACACTCCTGCACTTTCATTACGGAGGGGAAACAGGAACAGAGGCCGCAGCCCCGCAACAACCACTGGGTTCAGAGACGGACACTACTGCTTGGGCAACAACCCCGGTGCGGCAAGACTGGGGTCACAGCTGCGGGCGTGCGAGGGCCCCTTCGTCCCTGAAGCTCCTGGTTTGAATCTGGCTCAGGCCATGTTCTCCCAGCCCCTTTGATGACTCCGACCCCCCTTGGGGTGCACTGTCCTGTAGGTCCCTGCTCACAGCCTTGGCTTGGGCATGGCTTAGAAAGGCCGGGAGAGCGGTGCCCACGGGATAGGGAGGATTGATGGCACACTGCCACGGCAATAGGCCCTGCCAACACAACCCCAGCAAGCAGAGAAAGTACGTGGCTGTAAGCCTGTCACTGGTGCATCGAGGGTGGGGGCTGCGTTCCTCTCATGGAGATGAAGCTGGGGAGAGAAGGAGGTCTCCAAGAAGGGGAGTGGGACCTCATGGGGCCCCTCCTGCCCAGGGGAAGGCAGGGGCTGGGGGGGGGCAGAGCCAGCCAGCACAGAGGGAGATGCGCGCATGAGAACCACTGTGGGAAATCACCACTTCCTCCCCAGAGCACTTCAAAGGAAAGCAGCCTCCGCGTTCCCCTGCCCCCAAGACGCAGGCTGCGCCCCAGGCCAGAAGGACAGCTCTCCCCCAAATCAGGACCATCCACCCACCCCAGGGGACATCGGAGCCTCTGCCGGTGCCCGTGACCCATGGCATCGCCAGCAACGTCTAGCAGCAGCCCTGCTCGCAGCACCCGGGGCAGGAGCAGAGCTCAGATCAGGACTCCCCGTCTCTCACCAACGAGCTGGTTCTGGCTTCCCGGTTTCCCCCTGCCAGACTGCAAAGAGCGCAGGGCTTGCTGGTTTCCAGAGGCACCGTGCAGTGCTTGGGAGGCACGGCGCACACATCCCCCCCCTGCAGCCATGGGGCCGCAGGCAGACAGCCCCCTCCCCACCTGCCCAGCCAAGAGCATCCCCGAGTCCTGTGGGGCAGGAATCCAGCAGCGAAAGGGTCACAGCCCCCCCAGCCCTGTGTTTCTGCTCCCCCATGAGTCATTTGGGGCTTACCAAGCAGCTGGCTGGGCAGCAGTCCCCTGCACCCAGCCTGCAGCAGCTTGGTGGTTGACACCTTTGGTGCAGCCTGCACTCAGCTCCTTCTCGCTCTGCGACTTCCCCGGGGGCAGAGGAAAGACACCTAGGTGAAAAGGTAGCAGAAAAGCCTTTGGTCCAGGAGACAAAAATAAAGCCTTCCACCTACTTCACACCTGCCCTGGCAGCAGGTGATGGCTCGAGATAGACAGCAGCAGCTTGAGGGGCTGCAAAAACCACGGGGCTGGGGACCAGAGCAGCAGTGCCCCCACCGGAGAAGCTGAGTCAGAGGGGTTGGGGTGAAGCACCCCGAGGTGCCTCCAAGCCAGGGGGGAAAGGAGAGGGTCCCCCACCCCTCCGTGCAGCTGGCAAGGAGCTGGGGACAAAGCAGGTTGAGAACTGCCTTCAGGACCAGCATGGTCACAGCGTGGCAGAGAAAAGAGAAGCCAACAGAGATGCGTGGTAGGCTAGCTTCCAGGGCAGCATCACCCCCGAATCCGGTAACCAGAGCCAGCCCGGGAAGAAGCCTAGAGCGCCTGCCAGCCCCATCTCCCTGCTTTGGAGACGCATGATGCTTAGCCCTGGCTTCCAGCTAGAGCTCTGCCCCCCACCAGCCCAGCCCCTCTTCCTCTGCGGGGGCGGCGCTGGGGTCCCAGACAGGATCCCTGCAGGTTTCCCCTCCCGCACCTGGCCTCCCCAGAGCGGGTGCAGCCCCTCCGACAAAGGGTCCCTCTGTGCATCCCTCTGCTTTGAAGACGATGCAGAGCCGGGACTGGAGCTCTCCCCTCTCCGGGAAGGGACAATCCCCTGGCTCCAGAAAGAGACCCCAGCTGCCCAGCTCGGTGATGGAGTCCTGGGGCTGGGCTGGGAGGGAGAGGACACCAGGGGGTAAGCCATCTCACCCCCCACCCGAGAGGGACCATCAGGCACCCAGTCAGGGTGGGGATAAAATCAGGGTCCTGGTCTTTCGGACAAGTCTTAGTAGATCTGGAGCCCTCCGTGCCTTCAGAGCCAGCACCCCCGAGACCTCGGCTGGCTACGCGGGCTGTGCACGAGCAGGAGGAGTCTGCACTTGCAGCCGAGGCTGCCTGGCTTTGTGCGCGGCCTCCACTTTCGCTCAGGGCCCCATGCGGCATCTGGGTCCTGTGGTTTCTCTCCCCAGGGTTTCTCACTGACAGCAGCACCTCCTCCGCGCAGCAGAGACGGGGTGGGGGTGGGCAAGTAAAGTCAACTGCTTCTTGGCAAGAGGCTGTTGCTGCTGGCTGCGGCATGGGGGCGCATCGGAAACGCCGCAGGCCACCCCTCACTTTTCTCAATTCTCTCTCGGGGGTTTCCAGGAAGGGCCGCAGCAGCTTAACATAAACCGTGGGGTTTATAAGAAAAGGCTCGGGAGCCCGGGGTCAGATCAACCACAGCAGTGACACAAACAACCACAGGCCCAAAGGTGTGTCATGGGAGGGTCGGTCCCAGGCCACAGGTCTGTTGGGCTGGCACGGGGGTAGTGACGGCAGGGGGGTGAGAGCCCCAGCTGATGAGAGCAGTGCATCTGGACGAGGACAAAGAGAATAGGGTCCCGATCCCTGGTGCGGGGCTCCTAACTCAGCAGAGATACTCCTGCGTAGTGGTAAGGACCAGGTGGTGTGTGGTTTTGCTTAAATGGGCAGGCGGGGGCCAGGGGCTGCATCAGAGTTTGTGAGCCAAATTACCAGGTGAGGAGGGAGATCCAGGGACAGAGGCCACAGCCCAGGCCAGGGTCAGGAATCACATGCCAAGCGCGCACATGCAAGGGGTAGTCCACAGGGTGAAGTCCAAGAAAAGCCATGCAGGATCAGGAACCAGGAGACTTGCCAGAGCAGATCAGAGGATCAGGACTCCTGGGTGGCCTGGGCATCTGCTCCCATGGCTGGGGCTAAATGGAGAGGCGGCGCTCCCAGCAGGCAATCAGGAAGCCAGCAGGTTAATTAGCAGGGATGGAGCCGGAGGCTCAAGGCAGGTGTGGCTTCTTGGCAATTCACCCAGGCTAGGCTGATTGGGGTCCCTGACACCTAGTAGAGCTCACAGCGCTCGGACACATTGCGGTCACCCCTTCATAGGCTGGGGAAACTGAGGCATGCGGTGGGGAGAGTCACTCAGCAGGCCATCACCAGAGCAGGGAACAGGACCCGGGTGTAATGCTTTAAGCACTGGACCATGCTGCCCATGCGTAACTCCAACCACACACACGCTCCCTTTCCGGAACAGGGTCCCTCCAAGCTACGGCAAAGAAGCAGCCGTGGTTTCCACTGTGGAAGCATCCCAAGGAGAGACCGAAGGGTTAGAAACGCAGGGTCCTGGGGGGGGCTACAGCAGCGGCTGGAAGGACAGGAGACGCTGATGGAGGAACTGGGGCTGCAGTGTGAACTCATAGGCAAGTGGAGCCCTCCCCTGGTGAGAATTCAGGCTCACAGCCAGCCCCGCCGTCCTCCACCTGTGCTCCTTTGTGACGCTAGAGGCCACTGCTGGTCCACGGGTGCTACAGTGGGTGCCAGGAAGGCAGCGCAGCCTAGGGGCACCGTGGGCCCGGGAGACTCCTTCCCTTTATTCCCTGCAGGGTTGACCTGCTGGGGTGGTGGATTCCCACAGCTGGGTTTGAGAGAGGCTGCGGACTTGTGCGGCCGACGCTAGCATCCGAGCAGCGTGAGCGCCGATGGGGGCAAGCAAACCTCATGCTTGCTGCTGGGGTTGGGGAGGAATTTTCCCAGAGCTGCAACAACCGGACTGGTGCTGAGGATTTGAGGTATGTGTTTGCCTGCTTTCCACTGCTGCTGGGACCCCCGGCCACCCTGAGACACTAGTATAAATCAGAAGACCTCTCCTGAGGCTGAGGGGACTACAATGATTTACCCCGACAGGGAGTTTGGCTCCGAAGCCTTGCACATCCAAAGGGACCAGAGTGCAGTGCCCAGCACGCAGCTGAGCAGTGGGGCTCATGTCTGTCCCCGCGATGCTGAAAGCAGGCCTGAAATCCTTGCTGTGCTGCTTCAAAGCTGACCCACTGCACTAGCGAGCAAGGTCTTCCTAATGCAGAGGTGGGCAAAATGCAGCCCAGGGGCCAGATGCGGCCTGCCAGGCCATTCTATCTGGCCCGCGGGGCCCCCCCAAATTAAGAAAATTAATATTTATCTGCCCCTGGATGCCTGTCATGCGGCCCTCGATGGCTTGCCAAAACTCAGGAAGCAACCCTCCACTTAAAATAATTGCCCACCCCTGTGACCTAATGCCTTGCTGAGGGACCTGGGACCCGGTTCCCAGTTCAGAGCACAGAGTCCACGTGCACAACAGCTAATGCAGTGAGCCGGCTTGTGGTGAGGCCTGGGCAGACACCGGAGGGGACAGCCTGAGGGGTCAAGACCCTCCGTAACAGCAGTGTCAAGCCCAGGACGCAGCCTTGCCCGTCATGTGCACCCCAGATGTCCCACAACTAACCCAATGCCAAGGCTCCGAACCTTTCAGGGGCCCCAGATGCTGTCGGGGAACCCCCCACCCCCAGCGTTCATGTGGCTTGAGGTGTTTTGCAGTAGCTTTTCACACCTCTGTCCACTGGCAGTGTACCAGCTGGGGCCTGGAGAGTGCACATGTCCCGCTGAGGATGAGCCCAGGCTGCAGCCGAGCCCCGCTGGCCCGGGAGCTTGGCCGTGCAGGGGGTCCCGGCCTGTCTTTCAGTTCTGTAGGATGAGCTGCCTTCCATTCCCTGGCTTTGGGCTCCATGCCAGGGCTCAGGACAGCTTTACACCCCACCTTTGTACGGCTTGAACTAGCCCATTTCACAGATGCCCTTTGTGGGGTTAATTCCAGAGAACCCAAATCAGGGACACTTTGGGGCCCCAAGGCCAGGGCAGCCCTGCAGAGTGGGGGACATGGAGGAGGCTGCAGCTCTCAATGGCATTTTGGTGTCTGATCTGAGAGGTCAGCTGTGAGGCACTGGCTGGGGGCCTGGTTTGTGCACAAAGTCCTACGAGGTTAGTTAAATGGGTGCAAAAACCCCCACATGCAGAGTTTGCTTGAAGCTTGGCTCACCCCTGGCTTAGCTTGAGTCAGGCCTGAGCTGCAACTGGCTTCAAACCAAGGCGGGAACGGCCACACTGGGGCTGACACTTGTGTAACTCAGTCGGTTTTAAACCTGACCTTGGGCGGGGGCAGCCTGTGCCTCTGGTCCTTCAGTCCCAACCCTGCCTCCCTCCCTCTCCCCAGCTCTGACATCCCTGCACTTGGAAGTGCTGCTCCCTGCCCTCCCGGGCCCGTGTCCCTACAGGGGTTTGACTCAGCGACAAGAAAGGCGCAGTGCAAACTCAGGCTGGGTGTCTCTTGAGGGTACAGGTACCCCCGAAGCATTTATTTCTAGTGCATTTCCAAGACACAGGTTTCTAGGCTGCAATGGCTGGGCCTGGCACAGACAATACACGTGCCAGCCCACTACAGAACACAGCCTGGCGCCCCGCTGTCTCTCCCCCCCACTGCAAGGAGGTTCATTCTGTCCGGGACTGCGGTCAGGCAGGTGTCCTGAAGTCAGGCAAGCATCCCTGCTGCAAACAGCTCAGGTGGGAAACGAGGCAGGAAGCGGATGGCCAATGAGGCTGAGCGGAGGGAGGCGGTGGCAGGGAGCAGATGTGCTGGCTGGGCAAATGGCAGCGAAGCTTCCAGGAGACGCTGCAAACTGCAGTGGTGGGTGGAGGGGACTGGATGCATCTCGGGACCGGGAGGTCAGGCCCTCGCTCAGCGGGCTCGGAGGAAGTGCACCGCCATCAGCGCAAATGCCAGGAGCAGGGGCGCTGCTGCAGAGCAGGGTGCAGCCAGGTTTTTCTTAGGGGTAGTTGTGGCTTTGATAGTCACACCTCCAGCCTAAAAAAGTAAAGAAAAAGGCTGTTAGGGGAAAGCACCAGCATGGGGAAGGCCAAAGGGGACTTCCTCAGGCCAGCCACCCATCAGTCGAACATGGGGCTGTCCAGGGGTGGGGAAGGGAGGGGGTATGGCTTGAGTTGGGACATGTACTGGTCAAAGGACCTATGGTAATGGAGGCTCCCCTCCCTGCTGTTTCACAACCCCTATCCAACTCGCCCGCCCAGTGCTCGTGTGAAGCGGGCACAGAAGCACCATTCTCCTTCCTTCTTCATCCTCCATGCGACACAGGATGGGTGGACCATTCTCCTGGGAGGAGGCTTGGAGAAGGGGAGCAACTCTGTGGCCCGGAGAGTATTAGACCCGAGGCCTTCTTCCACCCCAGCCATAGGCTCAGGCCCCTAGGCCATGCTGTCTGGCTTGTACAGCTCCCTTGGAGGCCAGGACTGTTCTGGTGCCAACCCTAGCCG
>NW_005841927.1:999134-1003271 GCF_000455745.1 Alligator sinensis
GCTCTTCCTCTTCTGTAGATGCTTGCTGAGCCCCAGCTGCGCTGCTCTGATCCAGAAGGGCCATGGTTGGCAGGGGGCTTGAGCCAGACACAGAACTTCCCATTCTGCACGTGTTATCATTTTACACAGCTGCTTCTAGAGGAACCAGTGCTGAGCAAGGAGGAAATCCAAAAGGAGAAGTGGGGGAGGCCATCCCAGAGCCCTCCAATGCTGCCCTGTTATCACCTCAGCATGTCACACAAAAGGCTTTCCACCTTATCGCACACGCTCATGCTCTGAGGACAGGCAGCTTCTGCTTTCAGAGCAGTTTCTCTGGGCAGCTTCTTTTGCTGAGAAGCTTCTCCAGCTGGTGCAAGTCTGAAGCCAGTCAACAGATATGCTGGAAGGGAACTGGGTTTCCACCAATGCAACTGAGCAGAATTCATCTCCCCTGTGCCCCATTTGGTTATAGGGCTGCCAGCCAAGATGAGAGCACAGAGAGAGAAGCCCAGGACCCAGGAGGAAGCTGCTGACACGAGGGTACGACTGCAGATCCCTGTTAGACCCACCCAAGCTAGAGCTGACTTCCTGAGAACCCCAGGGCTCGGTCCTCGGGCCCGCACTGTTTAACATCTTCATCAGCGACTTGGACGAGGGGGTGGAAAGCACGCTGTCCAAGTTTGCTGATGACACTAAGCTGTGGGGTGAGGTGGACACACTTGAAGGGAGAGAGAGGTCTGGGCCCCTGGCACTTAGGGCATGTTCACCCCGTGTGGTCAGGAATTGGTCTAGGCACCAAGACAAGGGACGGAAACACAGAGAAACTTCATCATTTGCTCTGTGTCAATGCAGGACATCTGGGGCAGACCAGGGAGTGGAACTCTGGGCTCCTGCATCCCAGGTCAGTGCTTGGACCAATGGGCTAGTTACAGCTTGGACTAGCTTAGCTCCAAGGAGCCCTCGTTTGACCCCAGCATTCATTCCTGCCCATGGCAGGGGGTCGGACTTGATGATCTGCTCAGGTCCCTTCTGACCCTACGAACTATGAAACTATGAATCGTGGACAAAGACTCCTTTGCATTAGGTACAGACACACAACAGAAGACAGTTGTCCTGCCACCAAGACCTGCCAACCTAAGACCAGACAGATGGGATACTATAAAGCAGCTCATCACCCTGACTGGGCATGGAGTCTCAGCACCCCAGCAGCACGGTTGCTACCCAGGGTGTGGGCACTGGAGAAAGGAGAGTTTCAGGAGGGAGCTGCAGGAGAGCAGTGCAGTGGCTTCACGGATGGGTATGAGCAGCTCCGCCCCAGTATAACAGGAAAGACCACGAAAGCACACAAAAGCATGAATAAGGAGGGGGTGATGGAGCTGGCATTGGGGCGGCTGCTGAATGAGAGCTGCTCAGGGCAGGGAGAGGCTTTGAAAGTGAAGGCAAGCTGAGGGTCTGTTCCATTCATCTGCCCCCCGCTAGGCGCACCTACAAGAGTCCCTTCAAATTTCCAATGGCTCGAAGGCCATTGGGAGAGTCCCCCATCAAAGTCAATTAGCCACCACCTAAATACCTTCCACTGCCCAGCCCTTTCGCCCATTCCCCTCCTAAAAGTCTGCGTGGGAAAACGTGCCTTGTATCCTGCCGGAAGAGGTAAGAAGTCTGGTCTCTGGCAGGCCAACACTTAATCTAATTACTGGCACTAACAGGGAAGGCAGTGAGCAGAGAGATGAAACCACAGGTGAGTGACACCGGGTTGTTCAGCCCGCCGAGCCGTAGGAGTGAGAACTCTGGTTTTGACACGTACAACGCACCGAACCCTGCAAAGCCTGCGACGTTGCAGCTGAGCTGCTTGGCCCTGTCGCTGGCATCCAAATAACTGTAACCACACAGGAAAACGTGCACACTTTTCTTAGCGAGAACCGTTGCTCTGCACTGTGTGGTGGGAAAAAAGCGAAAAAACCCAATTCCAACCCGAATGCTTGGCTGAGAACAGGACGGATGCACTAGTCCCCAGAGCAGGTCACAAATAAACTGCTCAAGGCGGGAGATGCTCTTGCTGGCAAAATGCTTCCAGAGGGCAGGGCTGAGGGGACACCTGTGACACAGCGACAGAGCGGGGCTCGAGACAAGCGACAAAAACGACAGTCCGACACCAGGGTGAGAAAAAGCTATAAACCAGATTGAATTAGACTAAGCTACAGGATAACTTAAAAGCAGGCAGGAAAGGAAGGTGCTGTGGACCCCACCCTGCACCTGAGCTCACGGAGGTGGCTCGTGTGTTGCTAACGCAGATGTGGTGGAGGGGAGGTGCGGGCTCCCCCAGCACCACGCGGGCTGCTCTTACCATGCAGAGAGACATGAGGTTCATGAGGAGGAGGGTGCCGACCAGGAGAACAGCCTTTACGTTGTTCATTCTTCTCCGGGTCTCGGATGCGACTTGACTCGTGTGTGGAAGCCGTCTCCTCTGCTCCTCTCAGAACAGAGGCAGCAACTCTTATGTTGCCTGCTAGAGAAGGGAAGGAAGAGCTCACCAATCACATGTGGGCTTGCTGATCTAGGTCACGCCTGCCCATCCGGGGTGTTGGTGCGACATGCGTTCAAATGTGGCAGGACCTCCAGTGCTGAAGGGACCTGGAGTATCTAAAATTGTTTGCTCGAAAGCCCCTGCTAATGTCCCAGCTTCTCGGCGTGAGCCGTGCACCCCCAGCCCTTGGTGGTGACCAGGGTGGGCATGAAGGAGGCTCATGTGCAGAGCCCTAGACTGCACACTCGGGGCTGGGGCAGGGGCTGGCAGTGCTCTGGGCTAGGGTTTGTTATCGGGGGAAGGCTTGTTGCTGAAGGGTGTAGTGGTGTGTTTATCCTCCGAGGGGTTTGTAATGAGGCTCCTGGGATCTGGAGGGCTTGGATTGACTCCCGAGAAGAGAGGCAGGAGGACACGGCAGCCAGTGTGGGCCTTCCAGGTTCTCCACCGTGGTCCCATGCCACCAGCCCTCTCAGCTCCCTAGTTTCCAGGAAGCCCTGGTCCCCCCAGAGCACAGGGCCAGGGGGGCTGACACTCCCCGGGTCTGGTTTGAAAAGGAGCGGGTGAACATTAACAGCGGTTTCTCTGCCCTCGCCCACGCCTTCTCCTCAGGATGTCGAAACTCAAAGCGAAAACACCCGAGCTCGCCACGTCCCACTTGGCTCCGAGTGTAATGAAGTCACCGAGTTTCTCACAGTTTCCAGCTAAAGCCATCAACGAGGCCAAGCTCCCTGGAAAGCTGGCCCAGGTTCACTGGGAAGCACGTGAACATCCGCCAAACTTTGGACTGAATGTCAGGGTCATAACAAAGCTCCTTCGTTTCCACTCGAGAGCGAGAGGTGAACTCGAGCTGCAACGCTCAGATTTCAGCTCCGAGCCCGTGAAAATCAAGGCCTGCTTTCAGCAGAAAGGAGGATTCAGGGCCTCGCTAAGCTTATCTGAGCGCAGGCATCGCCACAAGAGGTGTCGGACCCGACCAGCTGGAGCGTCCCGTCCCCTCAGCCTCCTCTCCCCAGCTAACGGGGCTTCATTTTGCGCTCGCTTCTGCGCCGAGCCGCGCTCGCTGGGCCAGAAAGCAGCTGCCGGCGCTGGGATTGCTGCACCGCCTCATTTACATGGTACTTTCGAATGATTTCTGCAAGGGACGCATCAAAGTGAAAGTCTTCTGGGTGGAAAGCTGCAGGCCATAAAAGGAGAGAAGCTCGGTGCCCTTCACCCCCCAAACCGGGTCAACGGTCGTCGGGTTGGGGGTTTTTTTAGCTTTCCCCAGACAAAAGGAAACGCCGTCGCCCCAGAGCGGAGCGAGACGGGAGGAAGAAACCAAAGGACGGAAAGGAGAGAGAGAAAAACAATGAGAAAACAGGAGACCGGGCCTCTTGCGGGCAAAGGCAAAAGCCAAAGCACGCAGGGCTGAGCTGGGCTGAGCTGAGTGCGGCAGCGCTGCTTCTTCTGCTTTCTCAGCAGAGGAGGGTGAGAAAAAGAGGCGGGCTCCTCAGAGAAACGAAACTCCGGGGGCAACGAAACCGGGGCCAGGCGCAGCCCACGGGCCGGGCCCTGCCGCAGGTTTCGGGAACACGCCCTGGACCCCGCGCTCGCCCCTGGGGACACACACGGCGCGGCCCCGGCCCCGGCCCCGG
>NW_005841927.1:1003358-1003882 GCF_000455745.1 Alligator sinensis
GGCGCCCGCGGACGTCACTGCCGCGCGCAGCGACGCTCCCTGCAGTCACTGCACCGGTAGGGGGATGCCTCGTGACGCCACAGCCGCGCAGGGTGATGCTTTCTGATGTCACTACTGTGGCACGGTGGTGCCTCGTGAGGTCACTGCTTTGATGGTGATGCTTCTGACGTCACTGCTGTGGCACGGTGGTGCCTCGCGATGTCGCCGCCTGTCCTGGCGACGCCTCCCGATGCCACTGCTGGCAGAGTGACGCCTCGCGAGGTCACCGCGTTGCGCGGTGATGCCGCCTGATGCAACTGCAGCCGCGCAGGGCGAGCACATGGAGCTCGCGCTGCCCGGGAGGGTCCCATGAGGTCGGCGCAGCGCGGCAATACCTGGCGATGTCACGGTCTGCGATGACATGCCGAGGGCTGGGTGGAGCGCGCTGGCTTCTGGAGGCAAAGTCCCCGCGGCGCTTTGCTTTGTGCCGACCGACAACGGGCAGCCGTCGTGCCGGAGCTCACCCCCCGGGGGCGCACTTGCCC
>NW_005841927.1:1003936-1019381 GCF_000455745.1 Alligator sinensis
GAATGGCCTGGCTGGGACCTGCAGCCTCCGCCAGGCTCCTGCTTTGTTTGAACGACGCCGGGTCACGCTCAAGACGCCCCCCGCGCCCGCCTGCCCGGCACGACCCCTCTCCCCGTCCCCGCGCGGGATGACAGATCGCTTCCTAGATCCGTCGGCTGCCTCACGGTTTCTCTCTCTCGCGTCCAGGCACCCTGCTACTCTCCATCCCATCCCGCAGCCCGGAGGCATCACCTCGCCTTCGTTCCCCGGGATCTAGGGCGGACCGAGTTGTAAGCCATGACGTCTCCTCTCTCCTCCCTGGGAAAGCATCGCAGAGTCCCGCTGCAGCTCCAGAGTCCGGGGTAAATGAGGCGTTACCTTTGCTGTACGCAGCGTGGGGGCTATTGTTTCTTTTGCAGTTTCCATCCTGAGCGCTTCTCTTAAACGTGATAATCGGGGCATGAGGGCCAACAGATTCTCTCATAATACACTTCACAGTCACGGGCTGCATGGTATAAACATTTTTGAGGACTTCCTCTGCCCTTGACCTTCAGGGTGCTGAATCAGGAGAAGTTAAGGATTCTCCAGCCTATTCAGCATTTTACAGAAGAAGGCCCTACAGCCCAGGGCTGATAAGAATAGTATCTTAGCTAGTTAACGGCAGGGAAAATCCTGGGATCCTTCATGCTGCTACAGGAGGTATGTGACACGCAGCCTGGTGCATTGCGCCTCTTACCTTCCCCTTTCTGTAGCCTGAAGCAGCTAACCCTGGTGGCAAGCAGCAGTTTCAACTCCTAAGCTGCCCTGCCTTTGCTGGCTGTGTGAACACACTCATAGCAGGGGGGGAAAAAGCGAAGTGGGCTGCTTGGGTTTGGATCAGTGCCACAAAAGGATAAGCGCGCGTAGGCAGTTGTATTATACCAACACATTTCATTGTAATTTCCAGGGCTGTTACCTCTAAGCCAAATCACACAACAGATCATTCATCTGCCTGCTCTATGTTTGTACGAGATCCCCTCTTTATTCTTGCAGGAAAAAACCTGAGCCAGCTAAACAGAGTGCCTGCAGTGGTGAGTTAAGATCTTATTATCTTCGAATCCTAGAAAATGAGGGTGGGAAGGGACCTCAGGAGATCACGCCTAGTCCAACCCTTGCTCAGAGCAGGACCAGCCCCAAGATCTTATGGGCTGTGCACTCATCTCTATTTTTTCTAGTTGTCACCCCCTTTTTTCTCTCCCCTACCCACGTGCTGCTGCTCAGAGCGATGTGTGGTTTCCATGTCCTTGCAAGCTTTAGAACAATTTAGATCTCTCCAGTGATTACTAGCTCTTAATTAGGCTGTGTCCCCATATTGCCCTTTCCCAGTGCTAATACTTTTCTTCATGTCCCTCCTTGAAACTCACTTCTGTGCAGCTCCTAAGCGATGATCCTTGTCCATGTAATGCTATTGGCAGTTTGTTACTAAAACTGGGCCCCGCCATTTACCTCCTTCAGTCTATCTGCACCTCCCTTCCACCCAACAAAAAGATGCTTTGCCTTGGCATCACAGTCTCTATCCCAGTACAGTTTGGTGTTTGATCTTCATTTAGACTGAAGGCTTCTTGGGGCCAAGGCAGCAGGCAGGCTAAATTGCTCCCAGCTGGATTCGGACCCCTTTGCTTCAGACTGTAATCTAGATCCCTGTCTTCTGACAGCCAACTCCTGGCTTGTGGCTTTAGTTTGGTGATCGCCCACTTCCTGGTCCCTTACAGCTACAGCTGACTGCTCCAGACCGCCTGTCCTGGACCCAGTTTTCTTGTGACTCTGTTGCGATGACCACCTATATTTCAGTCCCTGCTTCTGATCGTCTGATTCATAGCTTCCTTCCTGACCTTGTCTGCTTCTGATGCCCTGGGTTATGACCTTCTGGGTGAAGCCCTGTCCACCCGCATCCTGCTCTCCCAACAGAACCATATTTTCCTTTGGCTCTTGGACTGTAGTGAGCAGTACGGTACAGGATGCCTGGTTAAATCCTGATGCTCGCACCTTTGAGAGCATTTGCCTGGGGTGAGTTGGGGTCACACCACTTTCCCTAAGCTTCTCTTTCACTAATGACAAGGCATGCTTGCCAGTATTCCCTAATGACAAGGCATGCTTGCCAGTACATGCTGGGTCAGACCTATGGTCCATTGAACCCAGTATCCCAGCACCAACGGTGGCAGGGGTGAATGCTTTAGAGGAAAAGAATTGTACCAGGTACCTATAGAATCATCTATCCCCTATTTCCTGGCATCCAAGGAGTTTAGAGAAGGTGCATTTAAAGATCTGACCTAACTTTTTCTTGCTTCTTCCTTTGCCTTTTCTCTTCTCAGAGGATGAAGCCGCATTGCTGAATGACATCCTGCCTCCTAGGACAAATGATGCCTTGTCAAGTGAATCCCCTTCCTGTTCAAAGGGAAGAGCAAAAGCAAGCAAACATGGTAATGATGTACCTCATGGGACAAGAGTCACTGAGCCATAAGCTAGTGCTTGCATGTGGCTCACCCAGTGACAGTCCTTGGACTCAACACTCATGTCCAGAGTGATTAGTCCTCGATTCATATGCCCAGACGTGACAGTCTGGGCATATGACGTGACAGATGTCCCAGGAACACACACACACAGTGCCTGCTCCAAAGGCCATATATGCACCAATCATGGCCACAGAAGGATTCACGCACAGCACTTGCAGGGAATCCATTCATGCAGCCTGAATGGCAAATTGGGTTCTTTTACTGAACCTTCAACTCATGTAATGGGCACTGGGTGATCATAAGGGCACTTTTTGGTTGAATTATTCAGAATTAAGATTTTTTGGATGCTATGTTAGACTTCTGCTTTCAGGGGAAGCTCCTACTGACATGGAACTCATGTCCACCATGATGCAGAAAATTATTAAGTTGGAACAAAAAGTTAGGAGCCAAGCCCAAGAACTCCAGCTGAAGGTAAAATTGCCAGCCCGGTTGTTCACGGTGTAAGCCACAATAGGCAGGACCACGTTTGGGTCTAGTTTGGACTAAGGCAGTATAATCTGTAGACAAGGCTTTTATTCTAAGTACAGAAAGCATCCACCGCAGAAGCACAACTGCTGCCTTGTCAATGCGGTTTGGAGGGCGGGGAGGCACTAGAGTGTTGAACCTGCTGTGATCCTGCGTAAAAATGAACCGCAATGACTGAATTTGCTGATGTCAGTGACTCTTCTGTTTTGGATGTTTCTTTTCTTCTCTTCATTTTACAAGATCCAAATGGATCAGAAAGCAGAGAGTCTCCCTACAGCAAACTCCCCCAGTAGCTAAGGCCCAGCTGCCATTATTGAAGCTGTCGGGTAAACTGCATCTCCAGCAGTTAGAAGGTTCTACTGCAGACCTTCTAACCAAGATCATGGCTCTGTCTTTCTGTCCCACATCTGCAGGACAGGAAGATTGCTGATCTCCAGGGGAAGGTGAAGGTCCTTCAAAAAGGGAAAGGTAAGATCCAAGTTCATGCCTGCATCTGCTGCTGAACTGAAAGCTGCAGTTTGCTGGCGCAGCGCTCCCTCCCTCTCACCCTGACCTGCTTTTGCTGCAGCAATGCATTCTGGCAGTAAGACAGTTTCAATGCTATTTCACTGCTTAAAAGTGGTCAGAAGAACAAACATGCCAGGCTTCAGATTTAAAGTGACTGAAGAAGCCAGCTGTAGGTTTACTGAAAACCTCAAAGCATCTTCCTGCTTCAGAAGAGTCCCTTGTCCCACAGGTCGCTTTCTTCACCTCATGCTCTTTGCAGTTTTTTGGGATTCAGCAGTCATCTTTAGCTGAGCCCAGATGCCTTTTTCTGCAAGAACATGACACCCTTGTAAATCAGCATTGAGGGCACAATCTACTCAGGAAGCAGAGAACAGAAATATTTTTTCAAACCACAAGCAAGGTTTATAAACATTGTTATATGTTGTTGCACCCATTCAACACAGCCTAACTGATCCTGTTTCACTGGGCAACTTGCCGATGTCCGAGTAGGTTCCCAGATATGGGACTGGGTCAGTCAAGCCACCTTCAGTGTATCACTGTATGCAGCACCAATCATGCCAGAACACCCCAACTCTTACCCTAAATGCCTGCCAAGCAAGTCATTTAGTCTGTGCATCTCATCAGCTGTGACCCAGCTGGAACAGTCAGGGGATAGGCAAGTAGGCAAAGAGGTCCCACTCGGCTTCTGTGCTTCACAGACTCGTTCAGCTGTGGCCTAGTTATGTGGGACATTACTGACATAAATGATCTCTGTCCTTCTCTGAGGCTTATTGTAGCAAAAAGGAGGAATCTCAGGTCTCTTTCTCTCTTTCCCCAGAGGACTCCCCTGAGCCAAGCCAAGTGGAGAAGCTGGAGGTGATGTGCCTTCAGCTGCAGCGTCAAGTCTGGGAAATGGAGGTGAGGCCCCCTGACCTCTCCCCTCTCCTTCTAGGATTTAGGTGTTAATAGTCTTTCACGCCAAAGAAGTTTGGTTCTTATTAAACCACCAATGTAATTACCACCAACTGTTGGTGCCTGTCTGGGTACAGAGAAGACAAGTGGAAACACCTTTAATCCATTTCCTAACCCCCTGGCCACTCCTCTCCTCTCTTCACATTTTCAAGCCATTTTGACATTTGCTTTAACAATCATAAAACAAAGAGCTTGGCAGTCCTAACCATGCTTTGCTTCCTGAAGCAGCCTGGGAGGCTTCACAGCCAGCTCAAAAACAGATTTCAGAGATTTTAAGGTAAGAGCATCTTGCCTGACCTCCTCAACCTCATTGGCCATTACATCTCACTCGGTTATTCTGGTAGTGAGCCCAATTACTTGGGTTCAAAAAGAGCCCCGCTCCCAGAAAGGCATCCAGCTGTGATGTGAAGATCTCACAAGTACAGGGAACCCTTCACTCACCTGTAAGGATGGATTGCAGCAACTCACATCGATCGCAGCAGCTCACAGTGACACTGCCCAGATCTAGGACAGAAAGTGAAGAACAATTACTTAATCAAGCAGAAGCCCTGGGAATAGTGAATAATACAAGCACTACTTTGTGTATTGACTCCCTTCACCCAGGGCTCCCATAACGCTTTACAGAAGCAGATCAGCATTGCCCCTATTTTGCTGCTGGGAAAGCATCACTGAGAGGGTGAGCAAGCTGCTTGAGTCCAGACCACAAATCTAGCTCTCGATCCATGCTCAGCCATTCAATGCGAAACTTCAGCGCGCTTCTCTATAATACCTGTTTCTGACTGAAAGCTACATCTCACGTCAGCATCTGTGTACCCTGGTGATCAGAGCAGAGCACTAGGACTCAGGACCCCTGCCTTCTCTCCCTAGTGCTGTTACTGATCTGGCTTTGTGAGCTAGTTTCCTGGCTACCTATACTTTTCCTTTCCAGTCTGTGCAGTGGAGGCACCAATCTTGACCTTGCTCACAGGGTCTATCAATGAATGTTTGGGATGTTCTTTGAAGGCCTAGCGAGGAAGGAGCTAAGTAACTACAGATCATTGAGGCACCCCTGCTAAGTGACATACATTTCAGTAACTTTCATATGCACCTGCTTGGGCCTCCTCTGGTCTTTTCCTATTGATATACATAGCTGCATTTTTGTTTCCGTTCCTTCTTTTGCTCTCCCAAGTGACCTGCCTGGCTTAGGAGAAGCAAAGT
The DNA here is from genome assembly GCF_000455745.1 of Alligator sinensis. Classification (NCBI taxonomy): domain Eukaryota; kingdom Metazoa; phylum Chordata; order Crocodylia; family Alligatoridae; genus Alligator; species Alligator sinensis. The sequence goes on from NW_005841927.1 coordinate 1,009,588, forward strand.
CCTTGCAGTGATCAGAGGCTTGGGAGACTAGGTCCTGTCCTATATGTCCAAAGCATTCACAAATAAATGACTCCAACCACAAGCGTGGGGAAGAGTGCTGCCAGACAGAATATACTGTCCACATAAAGTAAGACTATACGTACATTGGCAGATTCAACAGAAAGTAACTTGCAGATTCAAAACGTTCACGTAGCTTACCCCTGGTCCACACAGTCGAATTCATACAGCTTTGTACGCTCTATGCCACTGTTCTTGCTCCATCAGGATGTCTGTTACAAGGTCAAATGCTCCCACTGGGAAGTACCTACTTCCGCCTCCACTGTTGGCAGTGTATCCTCCAGGTTCCCAGCCTTTAATAGTGCCATGGTGCTCAAACTAGCCCGTCCTCTTTTCTGTCCCCACTGCAGCGATTTTTGAATGACTATGGATTGATCTGGGTTGGAGAGAAGAATGCGGAGCTGGAAGATTTGGAATCATCAGGGAAGGAGGCCAGTTGGCCATCGAGGGTTTTCTGGAAGCCAGGTAAAGCCGCAGTGCCCTCATTTCAGGCAGACAACCCGCCCGTCACAAAACACTCAGAAAAGGCACAAAATTCTCCAGTATGGTCAAATAGGGAATCACAGACTTACCAGTCAGCCAGGCTCCTGTCACAAAACTTCTCTGGAACTGTCACAGGCTGTTGTGCCAAGGCTAGTGCAGAAGTCAGGCTGTGGGCCGTTGGTGGTAAGATGTGGCAGCACCTTACAGCAAGGGCAAAGATGCTCAGTGAGCAGGTGGCCTGATAGAGAGATGAAAGAAGCTTAGCTGTCAAGATAAAGCTGGGTGCAGGTTGAGTCAGATAGCTCCTTAAAAGACTTGGGTGCTCAAGTCCTTGCCTGCTGTGATTATGATTTCCCCATGGAAATGCTGAGATCCCCCTACTATTTTGTTTCAAGCGAGAGGAGACTGCGCATCATAGCCCAAAGGGGCCCCAGAACACATGTATTTTATAAACCCTGGTGGAAACAATCTGGAGGAAAGTTTTTCATAGCTGCTGGCTTGGGATTTCCCTGAATGTCAGCTTGATTCTGATCTCACATAACCGGACATAACTGGGTGTGAGAATCAGGCTTTTTGCAGAATAGAATAGAAGTACTTTAATATAAATGCAACAACTCATCCATGCTCTCAGATCCCATCAAAATGCCTTTTCTCTTCCCTTGAGCACCTGCATGATCAGCTGTGTTGGGAGCAAGTAACACCGTGTTGACTCCTGTAGTATTTGGTGCTGGGAAGTGGCAAGGCTGCTTGTCACAACTACTTTACGTAAGGGAGATGGTATCTGAAGAGCAGTAGGTGTGAAGCAGAACCTCTGTGAGCTAACATGTCACTTTATTTGGTCCTATTTATAGTTTTCTCTCATTGAGACGGATTCTTTTTCCTGTTGAGCATCTTGTGAAAAAAGCAGAACAGAAAAGGTGGCCTCTTCTCTGCCTTTGTCGCTGCTCTCACTTCCTCTTCTAGCTTCCTTCTCCCCACCCTTACCTTCACACCCCCACCACTCCCCCGCAACTTGGTGTCCCCTCCTCCCACCCTCCTCTTCAGCAATCCAGGAGTTAGGGCAGGCTGTGCAGGCAACAGGCTGGAGGGATCACATGTAGTCAGGCAGCTGGGCTTCCATTGGCTTTTCCTCTGTGAGCTAGGGCTGTGCAATTTGAGCGCGGGTGGTCAGCTAGATCAGTGGGTCTTGTACAGCACCGAGTGAGGGGACAACACTCAAGTGTAAAAGCAATTTAGGGTGAAAATGGCCTCTGAGAAGAGCAGGCTGTGTCACAGCCTGGCTACAAATGAGCTCTGCTGCCAAGGGACTGATTCTCCTGCCTTCCTTTGCTGCTCTATGCCCCCTTGCCAAGTGGCTGAGAGAGGCTGCCATGGCATCCTGCTCATTCACTTTGCAACGCCGTGACTGAACAAAGTGGGTTGGGAAGGAGCCGGGCCCAGGGCTCAGACATGTGGGCACCGAGCTCGAGCTCAGTGCTTGTCTTCCCCCCTTCGCTACCTCTGCTCTCCTTGCTGCAGGCGACTCGACTGCCCCAAAACCCCCGATTGATTTTGATCTCATTTTGGAAAACCTGAAGGATTTAAATGTGCTGGCAGGGGAGGGCGTGTCTCAGATCCAGCACACGGCGGGAGGCGCCAGACTGAGGGAGCCTGAATCGGTGTCTCTCACTCTCTATAAGAACGGGATAGTGATGTTCAGTGGACCCTTCCGGTCATACGAGGAGCCATCCACACAGGTACAGACGAATCCCTAGAGATGGCCCCCATCCTGCCGGTCCAGAGTGCCTTCAGCAAGTGCTGGGAGAGGGTGACGGGCAAACGTAGAGCTTGCTCCGTCGCTCTCCATCCCGTCTCACGCCCCCCATAGGCACTTGGTGAGGACCGATGGCTGTTGGGGGGCTCCTAGTTTTTCCCCATCTGAGTTCTTGTGGGGCTTGTTGCAAACACCATGGCTATTCTGTGCCAGTGCAGCACATAGCCCAGTCCCACAGGCATAGGCCTAAGCACTGGGGGTTTTCTTTTTGAAACTGCAGCCTCTTAGTTTTCATTCTAAGAGAGAGTGAGAGCCCTGGAGGGGTAGAAATACTGGGCTCTGAGGCCTTCCTGCTTGGTTTCAGCAATGCCTGCGGGATATCCTGGATGGCTACTTCCCCTCCGAGTTACAGGCACGCTACCCGGCTGGCGTGCCATTCCAGGTAAGACAAGCAGCTCCCTCGGGAGCAACACCCTCTAGGCAAGCAGCCCTGAAAAGGGAGGCTGGTCGCACTAGCCCAGCCCCACAAAGCTCTCTCACAGCAAATTTACTACGATGTTTTCACACCCACGCTGCTGAGCAGCTGGGCCCCAAGGCCAGGCCTGGGAACACACCTGCTCCCCTCGCTACAGGAAACACCGAGTGCTCAGCCTGCTTCAGTGAATCTTGGGTTACAAAGAGGCAGAAAGGAGGAAGAACTGGGGGAGCAGCTTTGGGTGCATAGAAAGCTGCACAGGATACCATCCCTCAGACCGCCTCATTGACACGTCTGTAATTAGGCAGGCCGTCCTTCCGGAAGCCAGGCCACTTCGGTGCAAGATGGTTCACTCAAAGCCACCGTGTTTGGCAACTGCAGCAGTCACGAGTCAGGTGTTGGGCAGAGGCTGCAGAAAGTGCTCTTCCACTTCCCCTCCCAGTGAAAGGCTGCTTTCTGCAACGGAGGAAGTGGCTTATGGGGAACAGGTCACTGCTGGCTGGGTTCAAGGCAGTTAGCAAATGCATGCAAGGCTGGAGGCCTGCTGTGCTCTAGCGCAGATCTGTACTGCAGCCAGAAGAGGGATTGTAGTGGCTTGGACCTCAGCACAGCAGGTTTCCAGTGCGCTTGTGCAGCCCATGTGTCACCACACTTCTACTGTTACTTATCCTGGCTTAAATCTAGCTGGGACAAGTGTGCCCCCACCCGGTCCCCTGGCTCACATCTGCTGCAGTATATGTTTGTTGAGAGTCAAGAGGCACCATGGAGCTGCTGACTTGAGGGGAGACAGGTCTGAATTCATTTGGCTAGAGGGGCTGAATTGAACCTATGTGGTTTCCTGACCCAAGGTGTCTGTGGCTGCCCCCAACTTCAAAGCCGCTACCGCCTCCAGGTTTTTTTTACATCCTGTTTTGTTACCATGGCTGAAGGCTTTGTTGTGATCTGATGCAGCATGAGCAGGGACTTGCTGGTGTCTGGGGTTGCTCATGGCCTCTGGCGTTCATTCGACAGGTCACCGACAAGAGAGACATTTTCTTCCGGGATAGGCAGCTTCCAGAGAGCTTCCCTGGCCAGGGCCAGAGAGTTGGGCATGCAAAGCCAAGTGAAGCCCAGGAGACCAGTGAGATCCCAGGTGAGTCTTCAACCGTGTCTTCTGTGCCCTGGAAATGCCACGGTGCTCCCAGAAAGGAGAAGCAAGCCCAGCTGATAAGCAGCTGTGGGTGAGGGTCTCGGAGCGGTACAGCTCAGGGCAGTCTCCCAGTGAGGGAAGAAACAAACGTTTTTAAAGCATTTCAAGAGCAATGTCACAAAAATGCCCCCAAATGCTCAGGTTTTCCTAGAACACACCCGAAACCCACATCCTTCTCTTGTCACGCCCACAGCTCGCTCCTCAGCAGAGCTCCTGCCCCCATCCTGCCAGAGAGCTGTTCAGGGTTCAGTCCTATTGCACATCACACATGGAGGTGAGCATCTTCTTGCCTGGGCGCCAGCGTCCTCTTTGCCACTCCAGATGCGACACGGTGCCTCTGTTCCTTGGTGGGGGCAGGCCTGGTCTGTAGGACCAGGCCATGTGTTCCTGCTTTTCCTTCTGGATTCGAGAAGTCTGTTCCAAGAGTCACTAAAACAGCCCTCAGGGCTGTTCTGGTGAGGTCTTGGTACATCTGGTCAGGGGTGTTTTTTCCAGCCCTATTTTCTATGTTCACATCCTCCCCAGTGGCGGCACGTAGTGCATCATGTACGATATATTCCCAGCCAGCTGCACACAGCCTACAGCCATATAACCTGTGCACACGCGAGTCTCATGTATATTGCCATTTAACACACAGGCTGTGAGGGGTTGTTGATTTGGGTCGTTTGCCACTTCGCAAAACAGCTCTTTCCCAGGCATGATTGTAACGAGCCCACGTCACAGGTAATTCTATGTTGCCCGAGGTGGTACAATACAATCAGGACTCCCACCTCCATTGCCGGCAAGGCCTCTCTTCCCCGACGTGACTCTAGCTGGATGGGGTTTAACTCATGTGTCACTGGTTCTTCCCAGAGCAGAGGATGGTTCAGCGTGGACTTGAGGGTTCAGCCAACACGGAGATGTTCCCACTCAACTTCCAGCCCTGACACACTCTTCTGTCCAGACATCCCCGCCTCCCTCTGGAGCACGCAACTTCCTCTCTCCTGCAGGTCCCAAGCTCTCGCTGGAGCAGTTCCTGAACAAGCTTCCCAGGTCCGTGATCCGGGATGGACACGTGATTGATGTGCGAGGGTCCATCAAAGCAACGCTGCAGGTATGATGGATGCCCTGGTGTGTCCAGGCAGGAGCGCATGCTTGATGCCACAGACCATGCATTGCATCAGTGTGACAGCATCAGCCTTGGGCCCTGTCCTCTGAATGGCCTCCGCCTTGTGCAACTTCCCGGTGTTAGAAGAGGCTTCGCTAGAGGGCACCAGACACCCTTTCACCTGCCCCACAAGCCCCTTCCACAGCCACATCACACCTGCCAAGTGAAACACTGAGCTGCTGTCTCAGGGGTCAGATCTAATCCCCAACACCTTCCCCATAAAGGAAGCAAGTCTCTGCCCCAGACAAACTGTGCTCTTACTCTTCATTTCAACCAGCCCCTTTGAAGGCTGTTTTATTGGCTTAAAAATCAAGTGTCAGACTAGAAGAAGCTCCAGCCCCAGCTCACAGGGGTTTGTTAAGTAATTATTGCAGTGCTCCAAAGCCATAATTAACCTTTACCAAAGAGCCCAGCTTGCCTCACCAGGTGTGGTGAGCATGGAGGCCCCGAGGAATGTGAAGGGCATGGATACAGCAGCAGTACGGGGCTGGGTAAGCTTGAGCCATTGGTTTTGATCAGGGGAGAGAGCCTGGCTCTGAGCTGCGGCAGAGAACGAGGGAGCTGCCCCCAATATTTTAAGCCAGGATGATGGTACCTAATGCTCACGCTTTCCCTTTCAGGGGTCTGAGGGGTCATGTGCCAGCGACGTGATCCTGGTGGAAACGCCTGCTCTCACAGCAGCGAAGGAGAGGTGAGGGCTCTCTCCATCTGTATGACCAGGGCTCTCGCAGGCTCCTGGCCTGTCCATGTGCGTGCCATGGGGACCTGCAGGGAAGCTCCATAGGGGTTGGACCTTGCTCCTCTTCGCTGCTTTATAATGGGTAAAGAGGATGGGAGAGCTGGGCCTCCAGGGCTGCTGCTGCCTGTTTGCTCCTTGAGAAACAACCACCAGGCCAAGCCCAGCCTTCCTGGCTTTGAGAGGCTGCACAGTTACTAATGACAAGCCCTGGCTCTGGAGTTGCGTAGCAAACACTGGCAAAACTCAAGGAAGTTGAAACTCTCTGCATTTGCTTCCTGTGCTGGGCTGCTACGTGCTGGCCCTCAGACTTGCCCCCGGGACTGAGCTGAACACGGGGAATGCTGTTCCACCCACATGCCTCATCTCGTTGCACTGACGTGCCTGGGCCGGCCCAGACCTGACTGCAGAGATCTTGGGTTCAAGCCACAAGCACAGAGCAGCCTTGTCCCAGGCAGCTCATCCCATCACAAAGCAGCAAAAAGGGCTCTGGGCTGTTGTGCAGGTCACCTTCGAAATAGCTGAGCCCAGGTGTGGGTGGTCAGGGATTCCAGCCCCTCTGCTGCCCATAGCCATCAGGAAGCTTGGACTGTCTCCCAGCAGCTCCGTTTCCCTTGGTCACTCAGTGGGTTTGATGGCCTGTTCTGCCTGGCCCGCTTCACCCCGGCTAGCCGCATGGCTCCGTGCTGCTGCAGAACCACTGTTCTCTAGCTCACTGGCGTGTCTGGCTTGCAGGCTGAAGGCAGGGGACCCGGACCAGCCTCCTGCGTCCAGCATCTGTACGCTGCGGGTCAGGTCGGAGAGCGGGGAGCAGTCGTACCTTGTGAAGATGCTGTTCATGGAGACCATCGGAGATCTGCGCCGGCACCTCGCTCAGAGCCGGTGGGTGGTGCCAACCTCCAGGAGGGAATTTGGTCCCTTGGCTCTGTTTCCCTGCTCGCAGGACCCAAGCCTGTATGGTACTATGGGGAATTGAACCTACTCGGCGTTTCCCTGGTAGCCTTGAGGGCACTGGGATCAGCCCCAGGGCACTGGGATCAGCCCCAGAGATTGGTCACTGGGGTCTGATTAAGCTCCCCCATCTCCAGGGAGCTGAAGCTTCAGTGGACTTTCCTTCCACTAGACCCTTCTTGCTCACTTGTCCTGCCCCTGGTTCTGGACACAGGTCTGGCATTGCCATTTCTCCCTGCCCTGCCCCTCTGCAACCCTCCCCAAGGCACCACTGCCCCCTTGCCCCGGGCACCCCCAGTTATCCACATGCTGGCATGGACCAGTGCTGTGGTCTGCCTGCTGGCGTGTGGGGACAGCTGCCCACCCTGGGCCCAGATGCTCGTTAGCTCTCAGCCCCTTTAGTTACAAGCCTGGTCAGAGCTGTCTTGCTGCTTATGCCCTTCACCAAGCAGCTCCAGCTGGGCCGTCTTCCCCCTCTCCCTTCCCTGCCCCTTGTCTGTCCTGCCTCATGAGCTCAGAGCTGCCACCAGCTGCAATGGCCGCCTGGGGCCTGGCCTGAAAGCTGCCTCCTGCCCGGCTGTGCCCCCAGTACACTCGCCCTGCTTGTGCATCACCCCGTAAGACCCCTGGGAGCTGGCTCACAGGAAGGCTAATGCTGTTCTTTCCTAGGCACGGCAGCTCCAGCTCATACGAGATCGTCAGCACCTTTCCCCCACGTGTGTACGCAGATGACGCCCTCACCCTGCAGCAGTGCGGCCTCACCCCTGCCGCCTCGCTCCTGCTGCGGGAAAGCAGCCCAGGTGGCCAGGCAAGACAGGGCTGCAGCTAGGCGAGCCCAACCAGGCTGCACTGCCAGGCGCTGTGCTGTCCTCCCCACCCCGCTCCCTTCTCCAGCCGGGCTCAGCTGGCTTTGGCAAGAGGAAGGAGCAGCCTTGTACCACGGGCTAAGTGGCTGCCTCTCCCTGCACAGGTGGGAAGGCTGGGCTGTGTCCTACCTTGGGTTCACTGCTGAGCTACTTCCTGGAAGGGAGGCTGGGTTGTGGAGAGGGACCTCCAGGGGCACAGCCCTGCTGAGAGACCTGGGACAAACCCACGCACTGCCAGCCTAAGAAGCTCACCCTTTGGTACACGAGCGCCTGTCCCAGCCAGCCCGGTACCCGGTGGGATTCAGAACCGCGTGTCGTCCAGGTACAGCTCTGGTTCCTCGTCACCTCTGCTGCGGGTCACATGAGCTGTTCACCTTCAGACGATGCCATGGCACGGACCCCTGCCTGCGTCAGGGCCCTGCTGGGCCCATCCTGCAGCCCTCTCAGTGGCAAACATTTGCCTAGCGAGCAGGAGTGAAATGCTGCAAGGCCAGCCTGTCTCCCACCCTGCTCAGACCAGTGCCCGAAATGCTTTGTTCTGGGGTCAGCAGAGTTAAAGCCGGACTGAGCCAAAGCAAGCCAGTGCTGAGCCAAGCCCAGCCCCCTCCAGCAAGAAGGGCCCAGAGCTGTTTCCTGTACACGAGCCCTTCCTTCCTATATGGGGCCTATTAAAGTCACCTCAGTTACCAGGCTGCAGGGCTGAGCCAGGTGCTCACAGCCCTGAGCACTATCCCCAGCCTCAGGAACCTGGTGACCCAAAACCCTTTCAATGCAGGCCTGAGCCAGAGCGACGAGCCAGTCCCTGCCCCAGCCCCACGCACCTCTTCCCAGGCCACATCCCGTGTCCTGCTCCTGCATGCTGCGCTCTGCGCCCCATGCGGCAGCGCCCCTTGTCCTACACTCTCTCTAGCATGCCGCACCCTCTGATCTCAACCACTTTGGAGAGGCTTCCTGTCCATTAACTTTCACCCAGCACTTAGGGACATGGTGCCAAGTCGGGCAGCCTCAGGCAGCTTCTCCAAGCCACTCAGCACAGCTGGCTGAGAGCCTGGGAGGTGGCCAGCAGCCTGGGCTTGCAGCTAGCTAGGGAAGAGCAAAGAACCATCCCAGCCCTGCCCGCAATGAGGACAGGAAAGTAGATGACACACCTCCTCCAGCTTAGGCCACAACACAAGCCCCCTCCACCTTGCAGGGTGATAAAAGGGATCCCAAGGTGGTTTTTGCTCACGTCATGTCCCTGCCATCATGACCGTTAAGGGCCGCAAGCATTTGAGAGGGGTCAAACAGCCTCCCTGGGAGCTGCCAATGGATCCCACCTCTTGAAACCCGTGCTGGACACCTGCCGACAGCAGCGAGCGGAAGCATCAAGGTCTCCGTGCCAGGCTGCCGCAGCGAGCTGGGAGCGACTCAGAATTGCTAAGCAGGGCGATGTCGAACCTCGAGCCAAAACAGAGAGACCCTGGACAGGCCGGCTGGGAGCCGCAGGAAAGGTTTAGTCATGTTTTAATAGCGTCTCGGAAGACAACACCAGTTATAAACTTGCTTTTTTTTTGGCAGGAGAACAAAATGCACTTGGTCCAGATCGCGGGGGGGAAAAAAAAAAAGCGAGCTGCCCTGGCACGGCCGGAAAGGCTGGAGGAACAACTTACCAGGGCAGCCTGGAGCCAGGGGTGACCCTGGGGAGCCGCAGCATCACATCACATCACGTCGGTACAGGAATGTGCCAATGGAACCGCGCGGTTCTCGAAACGCCGGGTCCGGCCTCGCCACCCGCTCGCGGCGTCCCCCGAGACCCCGCTCCCACCCCGCGGGCCAGGAGCAGCTCCGACCCTAGCTTTGTGCAGCGCTTCTGCATGGAGGCGAAGCCGCCCAAGGGCAGCCGGGCTGCCAGGGAGGAATGAAAGGAAGCGAGGCAGCAGCTTTGCATTTGCTGGACTAGAACGCAAGAGGTAACGGGCCACCCTCGGCCCTCCCCTTCTGGAGGAGAGGGGCCAGGGCCCGGGACAGCCCTGCTGTCAGCGAGGCACCAGAAGCTGCGCGGAGCCCGGGTGCGTTCGAAGCGTCGGCGCTTCGCCGGGTCCCTCGGGTGCGCCGCAGGGCGAGGCAGCGGGGGAAGGAGAGAGGTGTGGTCCCGAGG
>NW_005841927.1:1019954-1020524 GCF_000455745.1 Alligator sinensis
CGGGGCTCCGGCTCCGGCTCCGGGTCGGCGCAAGCAGCGGCACAGCGGGGGAACAAAGCGCCTTTATTGTGTAGGCAAAACCCCCCGTACAAAGTCCCGGGCCCGGGGGCCTCGGCGCGTGCTTTATTTCCAATTCAAATATAAAACGTTGTAAAGGGGTAATAAAACGGACCTTTCTCCCCTGCCAGGCCTGTGCACAAGGAAGCAGCGTGCCAGCCGCGGGGGTCTACCCCCCCCCGGCGCGGCTTGGCCCCCACGGGCGAGCGCGAGAGAGGACAAGCTGCTCTGGCCTCGCTGTGCCCGCAGGTCCGCTCCCCGCGTGTGCCCACCGCAGGGGACCAGAGAGAACAAGGGGAAGGGGGGCGACTAAGAAAAATCAGGCCTGAAATGCAGGCTACTTGGCTGCCAGCCGGCAAGAGGAAACTGCTGCTTCCTGCCCACAGCCGGACTTCGAGAAAGACACGCAGCCGAGTCAGCAAGGACCCGGGCTGCAGGCACCAGGAGCGAGGGGCTGGAGCTCCCCCAAAAGCACTTCTGCAGGAACTGCTCGAGGAACGGGGCCAGCCCGCT
>NW_005841927.1:1020706-1037292 GCF_000455745.1 Alligator sinensis
AAGAGCGTCTCGGCCAGGGGGGCTCACCCGAGAGATGGACGCAAACCTAGAGCAACGTCACGCTGCCGGGGGGCACCAGGTTTGTGGGGGGGTTTTAAACGAAAAACAAGGAGGTGACGTCTCAGCTTTGGATCCAAGAAGAAAGCTAGGCCTCCCCGTGGTGCCTCTCAACTGAAAACACTCCAGCTTCCAAGTTCTCCTTACGATTCAGGAAGCTGACGAAATGAAAAAGTGGCAAAGAGATTTAAATACAACCCATTTAACAACAGGGAGGGGGGAAACCTCCGGCCAGGGGGAGATGTAGGATTGCTCTGTTCAGATCCTGCACAGCTGTACACCGAGGACATCCCCTGGGGCAGCTCTGCAATGAAAATGGCAGCCTGGCTGCGAGCCAGGGCATCTGCCAACCTGCAACAGCGCTCCTTGCCCAGAGGAGCTGTCCTGCCAGACAGGTCCCACGTGTCCAGGACTGCTTTATGGCTACGAAAGAGCCAACAGACCAATTCCTCCCCTCACCAGCACATGCATTAGGCATGAAAAAGCAGTTTGTGGGCAGGAAGTCTCTCTAGAGGACTAAAGGCACTTCAAGCAGTAATCCCCTTCCTCCACAGTCTGAATGTGCATCTGCATTCAGGATGCTCCCAGAGGGGGATCAGATCCTAAGGCCTCAGAAGGTACAATCAAGCAGAGGAGCATGGTCAGAAACCAGTGTTAGCCTCCCAGCGCTTGATCCTGCTGGCTACAGAAAACATCAGCTCCCTATACCTGAGCAATACAGGCCTCAGTACACAAATGACTACGTGTCACCTGGAGGCCAGAACCGCGTACGCAGGAGTCTCAGATAAGCCTGTAGCACCATGGTACGATGGTGTTACAGGTGTATCGCCCCAGACTCCTGAATACCTGTGCGAGGCTAGTGCTTCCGCCAGGCATTGGCTTGGAGAGTTTATTAGAAAGGACAGACAGGCCAGGGGCCAGCTTGAAGCCAATGGCAGAAGCAAAAGCTCTGCAAGGATCTAATGAACACAGACCCTGAACAGATCCGGTTGGCCAAACAGCATCTGAATACTCTTGGCAACAGAATCCCTGACTTCTTGTGAGTGACCCCCACAGCTGTACCCAAGCAGGGGGATGCTAAGGTGCCAATACGTTTTTCCACTGCAGGAGCGCTGAAGTCTCCTGGGATTTTCAAGTCATGTCCAGCTGTTCCCGTCTCATGCTGGGGAAAGCTCGTCTCTCACTGTGTGATGCAGTTGTCTCCCATATCCTGAGCGTATCTGTCTGGTATCGCTGTCCTTAGGTCCTCAATCTCTCTGTGCAGCTGCTTTACCTCCGTCAGTGTTTTTGTAAGTCCATCTGGGCTCAGCAAGTCTGCCTTCTCCTTGGCCGAGCACTGCACAGCTACAAAGTTAGAAGATTAACACGCATCAGACATGCCGCTCCAAGCAGAGGTCATGCACGTTAGTGAATAAGCCACTTCACCCCAAATAATACAGCCCTATTTTAGACCCAATTAGATCCAGGAAGCCAAACTCCTTAAAGCAGGTGGCAGAATAGAAAAACCAAATCCAGAGAGAGGTTGGCTTCTAAGGCCCTGCAGAGGTCAGAAACCTGGTGAAAAGAAGCTACTCTCTATATGAGCAAACTATTTCATGCCAGCCCAGCACAAGCAGTGAAGGCCTCTCTGAGCTTCAGCCCCGTGTGTACTTACTGTGAATGCCCAGGAGCAGGGAAAGGTTGGGATCCTTGCCCTGTGCCCTCTGAGTGACAATGCTGAAGACAGACTGCAAGTCCTGCAGGCAGCTGGTCAGCTCGCTGTGCAACTCGTGGGCGAGATGAGCGGTCTCCCTGGGGAGTGGCTGGCCCAGCTCTGCTTGCCGAAGTCGTTCCTGCAACGTCAGATTCTTTTCGATCAGGTCCTGGTTCTGCACCGAAAGCTGCACAAACAAGTGCAGGGTTAGATCAGCTGTAACAACAGCATTTGGTTGCACACGGATGTCAGGCTCCCAGGTGGCCTCCCACTGGACACAGAGCATTCCTCTGCACAGCCCAGCCCAAGAAGGGAAAGTCAAGACTTGTATTTTCAGGTATCATCCAAGTACACAACAGAGTCAGTGTGAGATCTGGCTCTGGGCATTTTACTCTGGGAATGCTTCTAGCCCTGGGAGCAGGGACTTGTGCACTCAGCAGTCATTTCTTTTGCTGATAGCAGTGTTGGAGACCAAATAATATTAGAATCCAGACAAGGGACTTGAGCCATTCAAGTCTGGTCACAGATCGGTACAACTGAGGCCCAAACTGTATCATACTCAGTTTTTAAAACAGAAACTACTCATACAGGAAAAAGAAAAGGTAACCACAAGTCAGGCACACAGTGCCTCATCCCCCTCATTGCATGGAGGACAGAGTGGAGGCTTCCAGACGATGGAACCCCCACCTGAACTCCATTCTCTCAGGAATCACTCTGTGCGCTTCTGCATCCCTTAAAGCTGAGATACAACCTTGAATCTTTTTAGCTGGGCCTGTGAAGCTCTAATTTGCAGTAGTGGCGAAAGGCTCCTTGGCTGCACCCTGCTGGCCAAATCAAGGCAACTCTGCAGCCAGATTTACAGGGTTGTGAAAGCGGGGACAGACAGTCAGACGTGGGTGAAACCAGGAGGGGAACCCTGCTCAACAGCAGTAACAGGACACTGGCAAGCTGCACTGCAAGTGGAAGTGCCCACAGCTGGTTAAGAGCCTGGCTCTAAGACACTTCATTGTTCATGCCCCCAGAGCTCCAATTCTGACCTCCTTCACAGCTGTGCGTAGCTGCTGCAGTGCATTCTCTCGCCGCATCGCTTCCTCTTTCAGAGCTTGGCTGGTTCCTTCTTCCTGGGCCACCTGGTTCTCTAGGCTCTGGAACAGGCCACAGGAGATAAGTTAGTCCAGTGCTGCTCAACCTCTGGCCTATGAAACCATGTCATGTGGCCCACGAGGATCTCCCTTTCTCTGGAAATTGCAGGGAGCCATGGCAGTTAACACTGTGGCAGCTCCCATAGGGACAGACAACATGGCCCATGCACCTGAACCAGCTGCGCCTAAAGACTGACCCACACCACTCATCTGGCCTGAAGCCCAGAAAAGTTGGGCACCGATTAACTAGTCCAGCAGAGCTGATAGCAGATACTTGCATTTGCAGTCTGTCAGCATGAAATGCTCACCTTGACTTGGGAAGACAACTGCTCCATCTTCTTCTGCTGCTTGTCCATAATCTGCAATCAGAGGCAGAGGCATTAGGGACATTTAAAGAGCAAGTTTGTATGTTCAGCTCATCAATCCCCCTTGGGATTTTTGCTTTGTCTAACAGCTCAATCTTGCTCTTTAACCAAGCTGTACTTCAAGTGCTATTACTCCCAGATGGAAGACACCCTTAGAAATATCAGTTAGGAACCCAGAGGTTGCATTCTTTTGGTCTTTCCCTCCTCCAGATGCCTCCCCTCCCTGTGATGTTCAGGTGAATGCTGTAGCACTGCATTGTTATCATACCAACGGCAGCTATCAAAACCCTCCCAGCACAGCATGCCAAGAGCTGCTAGATCAGTGCGCTTGGAAGCACATGCTCAGCGTTAAGCAGAAAGAAGCTTAACCACTGATGTGACAATGGAAGGGAGGAGGAATCCGAGTCGACACAGAGCAATGCTGCCACTGTCTTGTTGGCAGGCTGCATTACCTTCCTGAGTCGGTCGCATTCTTTCTGCAGAGAATCCGATTCTCCTTGTTGTTTCTCCACCTCCTGAACTGAAGTTCCCCTCTCTGCACTTGTCATGCACTGCTGCACCTTGTCCTGCAAGCTGCCACAAACAGCGCATTGAGCAGACGGACAGAGAACAAGAGATTCAACAGGACTTGGGACTGGAACAGAGACAGGAGGGGAAGCAGTGGGCAAAAAGCTTCTCCTTACCCTGTCCTCCTTGGGACTTTTGGGAACCTCCTTGTGGGGAGGAAGATAGGTCAGTCCCCAAGATACAGCTAATCCTCCCCACTCTGTGCCAAAGCTCTCGGTCATTCTGCTGCAGTTTGTGGGATGCAGGCACCTGCTTGGCAGCAGCTGGAACACGTACCATGGGGCAATCCCAAGCCATGGCAGATTAAGGAGTCACACCAAGGGCAATCTCCAGAGAATCAATAAGTGCCCAGGGCACAACTCTGCTGCAGTGGGGAGAGGCACCTGACTCACTACTCCCCGCAAACAGGGGTCTGGCATGACTGGTCCTTGCTGTTAAGCAGGATCCATCTCCCTCACTGGAGGATTTACCTGTGCACAGTGGAAAGCAGCTCCAGCTCCTTGCGCTTCTGGGCCTCGATCTGTGCCTCCTGCTCCCTGCACGTAGCACGGACATCTCCAAGCTCTCTCTCCAGCACTGCCACCGTGTCTTGTAGAGCAGCAATCTTCAGCTCCGACTCCTTTAGCTGCAGCAGAGAGCACCACTCAACAATTCCAGCTATTTTGCCATATACACCATGTCAGGGCTCAGCTAGTGACTAGCTGGGATTGTTACTACCCGTTTGCAGCCTAGATCAGGACGCTTTTTCCAAAAGGCCAGTTTGCACTTCTGCTTGGCTAAACACCTGGATGGGGTTTTGCAGCGGTAAACGAGAGCTCACACCTAATTCAGACCGGCACCTTGAGTATCCCAGGCACACTGTCTTACCTGCTGATTCTGCTTCTGATGATCCTCCAAGGTTGGCAGATCAGCCAGATACCGCTCGAGGGTCTCAATCCTCTGTTGCTTCTCCCGGTTTTGCTCAGACTCCTTCTGGCATTTCTTTTTCAGGCCGTTAATATGTCTGTCTCTCCCTTTTACCTGCAAGGGGAAAAAATTGAAAGCGTGGCTTGCTTAGGCTACAATTTCCTGTGCATCCACAGCCTCCTCCTCTGTTTGTCCCACTATCATTAAGATACCTGACCGAGAAGAAAAGCTGTTAAAATGGGACACTTGCCCCCCCCCAAATGTCTTGTTTCACGTGTCTGCTAGTGACTTGGTTGCCCTGAGATAGTGAAACACCCTAGGAGTTCAGAAACAATCAAATCTGCAACTAGAGTAAGGAGCTGGTCTGTGCTCCAATTAGAAACCCCCTATTGTATCTCTTCTAGATTATGAAGTAGCTAAGAGCCATCTTGGCCCTTACAGGGGCTGCGTACAGTTTAAACTACAATTACAAAGATACAGTTATGCACCACAGGACATAGCCCTCAGACTTCTGGCACACAGTTGGCAAGCCTCTTAGCATTGCAGTGTGGGAGGGCTCTTGCCCCCCATCTTCAACAAGCTCTTTTCAAGTCACCCCAAGAACTTCAGGAAGTGCTACGTGTATTGAAGAGACATCTATCAAGGCAGCATAGCAAATTTTCCCATCCACGGCCAGCCCTGTGGTTTTCTTAAGTCTACTTAGCACAAACAACAGACTTGCATGCAACTTGCTTCTCCAACTGTAAAAAGACAGGATCGTTGCATTCGATAGGAAACAAGAGAGAGAAGCCCCTTCAACTGCTGCGAGGAGAAAAGAGGAAAAGCCTGTTCTATTCTGTGGGTGCAATTAAATCAACATTAACTACGCTGAAACTGTTTGCTCAGTGAGGAGTGAAGTTCCAGGAGTATAAGCCATCGATCAGACTTTACCTTGAACAGAGGAAGAGATTTTGTGCCCAGGGAGGGCATCCAAACTATTTGTTGTACAAACCCTTGAACACTCCATGGTGAAGCCTTAGTCATATGGATTTATGAGCAAAAACGAGTAACTAGCAATAGCTCTAGAGAAGTCTTTTGGCCTTTGCCTCAGTTCTGCCTCCCAACAGACAGGAAGCGCCCATGGGTACATCGACTGATCAGTCACCCTCTACTTGAGACACGGCGGATTGGAAGGCTCTACAGAGTCATGTTGGTGAAGTGCTCTGAGACGCTAGGAGAGGGCTCAGAAGTGCCAAGTGTTCTACACTGCAAGCAAGCAGGAACAGGCAAAGCTACAGCAACTGGATGTTACAGAGAACAACCGGGTTGGAGGTTTTACTTTGCACCTTTTCCAAAAAGAAGCCAGTGCAACTAACAGTCTGCAGGTTCCCTTTGGTTGGGGCCACAAAGTGTCCAAAGAGCAACGGAGGCCACAAATACCACCCTGACAACAAAGAGCTCTCATCAGCCCAACCACTGCACCAGCATTTCCAGTGGGACTCATACCCGCTCTTCCTGCTTCTTTACTTCCTCTGCATACTTCTGTACCGTCTCCTTCATCGTCTCCCGAATACGCCTCGTATCCAACTCGGAAGCAGCCAGCTTTCTCTCCAGTTCGATCTTTTCCTTATTAAGGGAATCCGTCTTCTCAGTGAACTGTGCCCGCAGGAAAGTGTTTTCCCGCTGCAGCTCCTGGAAACAGAAGACAACCTGTCACTGATGTCAAGGCTCCTTGCTGCAAGCCAGACCCACCTGTTACACAAGACGGCCATTCCCAGAGCAGCAGTTCCAGCTCTCCAAGAGATTCATCAGCTCTTCATCATTTTATACACCTGCCCTATCACCAGGCGCACTGCAGGCTGATGGCGTTATGCTACTAATGCTAGCAGCTACCACTTACATTTTTTTCTGTGGTTCCAGAAGTCCGGAGACCCTTACCACCTTCTGAATAAACAGGAGATGAACCAAGACAGACAGACCCCAAAGGAGGGACTTTCCTGCATGCTCCTCTGGCTTAGGAAGACCTTACTGAATCAGAACTGAAGCCAGTGAATTCAGAGCATGCTGTTTTCAGCTCTTCCCTGGCTGTTCCCACCTACCTGCAGCCTCAATAAGCAAACGTCTCCGTAGGGGGTAGAACAGCCAAGCAGAGCACTGTGAACCTGCAGCTCGCTCTCTCGAACCTTCTGCTCCAGCTGGGAGATGTGTTGCCTCTGCCTAGCAAAATAAAAATCAGATCTGATGAACGACCCCTTCGCCAAACTACCCCTTACTGGTAACAGAGGGAATAATGCATGTCGGCTGCCGTGAATGATTTGCCATCAAAACACAGTGCCGATTACTGCCTTTGTTGTCAGTGGGTAGAGAACACCATTTGGGATTGTGCCTGGTTTTGCCTCTTGGATGGTAAAAAAACCCCACACAAATATTCTTGTGAGAAAAGTCTGATCCTTGCTGATTTCACACTAAAATTCAAGTCTCCCCTGCCCGGAGGACTCTATTGACTGGAGAAGTAACTGATGAAAAGGACCAAGACTCAAGCTGACTAAGTGAGCAGGGAAGGGATTTTCAGTCCAAATGCTTAAGCTCTGGTTTCAGTAGTGCCTATTCCAGCATTAACAGCCAAAATTTGGGAAGAGCAGACCTATGGTCAAGCCTCCCCAGAGCCACATCATGTAAAGTGAGACTAAAATGAACATCCCTTATACACCTGAGAGTCCTCCAGCTGGGCTGAGAAGAGTACCCTTGACATTCAGAATATTCTGAATGCAAATGGGCAGGTTAAAGGCTAAAAATCTTCTACCTTTTTGACCACCACCAAGTAGGGAAAAGGCTTACAAACACAGATCATCTTTAACTTGACAAATAGATTCAGCTTGAGAGGATCTTCAAAAAAAACCTGCAGGCTCTACTTCAGTAACCACCTGTTCTCACTGGCTTGTAAAACATTATCTTCCATGCAATAGTTCCAAAACCTCAAGGGAGGGAAATAGATTTCTTCAGTTTGTTTCTAGCAAACCTCAGGAACATTTCTCTACTTTTCTTTTTTCACTCCCTCCTGCAACTTGTCCTACCTGTCAATGAGGAGCTCTTTCTCCTTGAGTAGATTGTCATTGGCGCTCAGGATACTGACCCACTGGGCTGGATCGACTGAATGCAGCGGCGTGGGATACATTGAGGAATGGTTGCAAGCAACTCCATTTTGTAACTGAAAGGGGACACAAATTAAGAGGGAAAGGCTTAGGTTTCAGTGAGGTAATTGCAACACCGCTCAGACCGTGTACACCGTGTGCTTGTCTGCATGCCAGTACACAACTATTTCAGGCTGCGTCCAAGCTCTGGGAACAAATAAAACTCTGGGTGGGTTTGGGCAGAGTTTATTGAACCGTTTTAGATCACTGTATGTTATTGGTCAAAGCCAATGGTTTGTCATTCCATCCCCTACAGCTGCGCAATAAACAGATGGCTCCCCACAGCCATGGGATGGGGGGTGAGAATTAAAAAAAATTAAAAAAAATCAAAAAAAAAAAAATCAATCAATAATTGTAATAAGGCTATGGACAAATGTATCGGTTAGCCACTTTAAAAGGCATCAGCTCTTACGTGTACCCACCCCATCTGCACAGGCTGCAGCCATGCAAGTGAGACAAACAGCTATAACCAACTCCGTTTCATTCAGGGTTTAAATTGCAACAGATTTACTACACTTTTATGGCTACAGAAGCAGGGAAGCAGTAGTTGCATCATAACAGCTTGTATCAGTATCTTTTGATATCAATCACGTGTTATGTCTGTCTATATCTTAGCTTTAGATATTGGGCGAGACTCTTGTCAGCTGGCATACCGACTACCATCACTTTCTGCCCACGTACGCTCTTTGGCAAAGGAGGATCACTGCCTTATTCGAGCCTGCGGAGTGTTGCAGACAAACAGAGCAGCTACATAATGTTGAAGCAGCGTGAAAACTTACGCTGACACATTCAGCGTACGCCGGTAACTGAAGGGATGTGTTAGTATAGAGAGGAGATAGAGGCATGAGATGTTTCCCCTTGACCCCAGCAGCCAGAAACTGTGGTCACTTCACACATTCTTGTAAGAAAGACGGAGGGATTTATACACACATCTCCCTACCTGCATCTGTTCTACGCGCACTCTGATGTTGTCCAGCTGATGCTTCCACGTGCCAAGGTCACAAACCTTCTCATGCGGATGCCACGTGCAAGGTTCTTGCCTCCATGCTTGTGCCTGAGGAGCCCCTGGCTTTGAAAAGATGTTATTGGGCTGAAGTCCTACTGGCGTGGCTCTGCTCCCACGAGGCCATGTCCCGTTGCGGGGCTCACAGACTCCACTAGCCCCAGGTGCAGTTTGCGTCTCTGGTAGCACTTTATAAGGCTCCTTTGCTGCATCGGCGGCAGCAGTGCTTGGATTGCATTTCTGGAACTTGCGGTGAGGATCAGAGCACAGATTATCCATCCAAAGAGACCGGTTAAGGGTGAACTCAAGGGCAGGCATGTCAAATTTCCGATTATCTTCCACTCTCATGTGCTCAGCATGGGGAAGCCAGGACTGCTCAAAACTGTTTTCCCCGGAAGTCCCATAGAGCTGCAGGAGCTCCCTGGGTGGCCCTTGAGACAATTTTACAGCATGAGGGTCTCCGTTTCTTGTCAGCCCTGCATTGTCAGTGGAGGATGCTGACAGAGCTGGTTTCGATGATAACGGCACCTTCTGCAAAGAGTTTGGCTCTCCTGCGGAGCAGAACTTGGAAGGCGACATGCCCAATGTGGAAGGCATGACATGGGCTGTGGGGATGGTCACTTGGGTTTTAATGGGCTGGAATGAGGTGCTGCCACTGGAAGTGCAGAAGTCTAGGGGGGGAAAAAAAAGAATAACCTGATAGTTGTAACAAACATCACAAAAAGAAGCAGCCACCATTGCTAGTGGTTCCACAGTTATTTCAACCCATCCAGGAGCAGGAGCTCACACCCAGGGCACATCTGCCTCTCTCAGCATTACAGATTTCAGGAGCCTGCTATTTTCCTGTTACAATGCCTCACAAAGGGCCAGTCCAAACTAGCAGTTATCCAATATCATTGCTCCTTTATTGCAGAATCGTACGAATGAATTCCTCTGTCTGCTCATTTACACACCAGTCCCCAAGAGGTAAGAAAAAGGCTGAAACTTACTGGCAAATTGAGCACGGAGGCCTTGATTACACTGTGCTCACCCCACAGCACAGCAGTTCTCAAAAGCAACCAAAAGCAAACAGGAGCCTTCGCTAAGCCTGCAATAAGCTTAAGGTTCAAGTGCCGCCGAACACTACGCCACCAAGCACCTGACCTTAAGAACTCTCCTGGGACATGACAGCAGAACTAGCCTTTCCCGGGGGCGCGGTGTCACGGCCCTGCCCCTCCAGCTGTAGGAAATGAAAGCGAGCAGAGAACACCAAGGGTGCAAATCTGTCCTGTCACACAGCCACCAAACCTGCCTACATGGAAAGGAAAAGTTATTCTTAGAAAGTCTCAGGTTTCAACAGAGCAGAGCAGGGGCTCAAGCAGGCAAACGCTAAAACAACTTGTTTTACCCTGTTGATCTTTCCCTGGTCCTCTGGGATTTGGACACCACAGTACCAAGGTCAGGCTTTTCCCAGAGGGACTTGTTTGTTTTCTCCATGGCTTTTGCTCCGGGTTAATCCCCATGTGATATTTCTCCCACCCAGCTTGAGGGCAATGAGCTCATTCTCACATGCTCATATCAGGAAAACACTACTACGAGAAGGAATAAAAAAGGCACAGTTTTAGTACCACTAGAATGAGGATCTATATAAGACAACATCGAAAGTCTCAAGCTGCATAAAACCTGTTGCTAGGAAGGAACACCAACACATGGGCAGAGGTGGGGGGGAAATCTCTGCACACAAAGGCTTGGCCTAAAGTTTCCTCAAGAGAGGAAATCTCCATCCAGACAGACGAGAAAACATTTACTTCCAGATAAACAGACAGAGTCAGGGCCAGTTTCTTCTCTCAAATCCCCTAGCTTACTTGCAACATCCTCACCTTAGAACTACTGCAGTTCCACCCCCAGCACGAGGAATATGCAAAGCATAAGGCTCTGAAAGCGTTGTTGGGGTCATCACAGTGGCATTTCTAACACGTGTACCGACTTGTGAAAGTCAGTTTGGTCTAGCCAACTAGCAGCATGACCAGCTCAAGCAGGGCTCATAGAAGCAAGGAT
The DNA here is from genome assembly GCF_000455745.1 of Alligator sinensis. Classification (NCBI taxonomy): domain Eukaryota; kingdom Metazoa; phylum Chordata; order Crocodylia; family Alligatoridae; genus Alligator; species Alligator sinensis. Next base: position 1,031,647 of record NW_005841927.1, read on the forward strand.
GCAGCATAATAAACATACAAGAAAGCAGTCTACCAAGTACAATTGCCACTCCAGTCCACTCGGAGCACAGCTGGGAGCGTGACTGCTCTCAGAAACGCTAGCAGGTGAACGTCAAGGTGCCATTTAATAACACTAACTCAAAACACATGTTTAAGGAACCTTTTGCTTGGTCTCTGACATTGTTGAGAAGCACAGAAAGTTTCCAGTAGTACAAGACATCTCAAGAAGGGGGGGAAAAAAAAAGGGTAAGGAGTATAGTACAGTAAACGCCCCTCTTCTGCAACTGGAAGGAGCTGCTAGTTCATCGGTAGCGTCTTAGGTTAACCTTGCTACAGAGAACCTCAAGGTCTTATTTTTACACTGTCAAATTGCCAAAGCCTAAGTGCCTTACTCCCAATAACACCAGCCTGCTGGCTCATGTTGGCTGACCCAGAGTCAGTCCTTAGGGTTCCTGAAACAAAGGCTGGCTTCATGGCCAGCCCCACCCTGGAATGCAATAAGAACTAGTGAACAACCTAGGATGAACGTGCCAAGTCTTAAGTAGTTAGGAATAGATTGTAAACACCCTCGATTTTCAGTATCTCCTCCACTAGGAAGTTGACAAAACAGTCAAGGAAGGTAGAGGACAGATTAAAATAGGAATGCATCAACGTGCAAGATTTGATCTCTTCCACGTTACAGGGGTGTTGTGAGAAATGTGTCCCCACGGGTAATAGGGTATTCTTCTCCTTAACAGATTTTCCAGTCTCACCCCTTTAACATGCAAGAGAAAGGAATGATATTTAGTGATGAGTTAGTTTGTGACTACATGCATTATTCCTTGATCCATCCAGAAAGATGCATGTTTTTCAGGAGGGTTTTGGAATCGTGCGCCCTAGCTGCCATCCCTTCTTCAGCTGGTCTGACCAGGCAATTGAAAGCGTATAAAAGCTATTTAGTTTCTACTCACTAGCAAACCTGCAGCAGTGGGACAGAGAGAAGTGCCCCTAGGATCAGTGGCAGACAAGGTTCCTTGGGTGAATTTGATATCTTTTATTAGACCAACCCAAACAGTTGGAGAATAGTTATTAAGCAAGCTTTCGGGTTCAAAAACCCTTCGGCAGGCTAAGGAGGTTTCAGCAGTTGGTGTGTGCTCTTCCTGGATCAGTAACACTTCATACCTCCCCTACAAGGTAGGGAGCCTCAACAAGTGACATGGTGCAGTGAAAACCGAGTCACACAAGGAAGGGACTAAAAACAGATTCCCTCATAGCTGTAAGGCAGGAACAGTTGTTCTTTTCTGCTGAAAGCGCAACACTTTTACGTTGTTCTTGGCCTGGAAGAAAAGCCGATGATCAGACTAGACGCTGTATGAAAAGGGACACTGTGGAAACGCATCTCATTACACAGTTCTGAAGCGTCAAGTCCAAGGATCACTGGGGATGGTTCCACCAGTGCTTCCTTGTTCTGTTGATATAGCACAAGTCTGCCTCCAAATGCACACAATAGAACTGTTGTAAAAAAGCGCTCACAAGTTAATAACTTTCGTGCTGGACTCTATTTTTATTTTGGGCAGCTAAACTCGTTCTCATTGCCAAGCTCAGTATTATAGCTGGAAATAAAAGAATTTTGGCTAAGCACATATGAAGCTTTAGGTAACAAGCTTCTTTATATGATCTCATATCTTTTAGGTGATAAAATGAATGGCTTAATATAAGAACATAAAACACACCAGCATTATTCCTGCAGTGTTTGGTCTGTCCCTCTGTTTCACACTCCAGGGTTTGGGTGCAACATTGAAGTTCTTGGTATTTACTTTGTAAGGAGAAAAAAAGACCCCAAAAGACATCCTGCAATTTTATTGCAAGGACCCAATATTCACACTCACCCTCTGTGCTGTCTGAACAGGAGGTTCCAATTGCCGTGTCCCCACTGTCAGCCGTACTTGAACAGCGCCCAAAGTGACTCTGGAACTTTGCAGACAGAGTTGGGGTTTTCCAGTCAGTCTCCAGGGAACAACTCTTCTGACCTGTGCTGGAGTCTGCAGAGAGGGACCATGAGTATCGCTGCTCTTCAGAGAACTACCTATTGCTACTGCCCAAGGAGAGCCATCTGCTGTCTCTGCTGCTTGCTAGTCTCCCCCAAAGAGTAATCCTCAACCTGTTTCACCTGCTCGGTTACTTGCCAGAGAAGAGACAAAGCCTGAAAGAAGGATGACTTGGCGACTGATTTCAGAAGCGAGATCTACGTTTGCTTAACAAGACAGGAGACAGCGAATGATAGACACTTATTAGACCAAAATGCTTATCTATCCCTGCCAGGACAGGGCAAGGAATTATTCGATTTCAATTTCAGAAGTAGCATTACAATTTATTAAAAAGAATCTGAATTTGTTATAAAATCATTTTCTCAATCAGAGCCAAAAACATCTTGCCAGGACTCTGCCCACTACCGCTCACAAGTCCTCTCAGAGTACAGCATAAACCAGGGCGTCCCAACCCCCAGGCCACGGCCCGGTCCCAGGCTGCGAAGGGTCGGCTGCTGGACCAGAAGTCCGGAAGCGACCGGCACGTTGTGGACCGGCAGCCAATTGTTTTTTATACCGAGCATAAAAAAGGGTTGGCTGCCTGCCATGCCGGTCCGCAGCCACTTCTGGTCCACGGTCCGCTGGTCCGCAGCATAACAAGGTTGGGAACCCCTGACATAAACTACTTCCGCACATCTCCTTGCCGGCTAGAACTGAATCGTTACCCGTTTGACTCATCTGAGCAATTGCCGCTCGTGAAAACTTTCCAGTTAGAAAAGAACCTAGCAGCAGCCACCAAGGAACTAAATCGAGCCACTTAGCGGCGGAAGATAAGGACGCAACGCACAGCTCTCGAATCGCACCGGTCAGCTTGTTGGTGCGACTCTAAACTTGCTCTGGCGCTTTAGCAACAGCGTCAGCGCGCCGAGCGACAGCAGCTGCACGCAGAAGCAGACACGACACTGGTGACGGCGTAAAGCAGCGCTGCTAAGAACGCTTCCTGCTCCCCGCCATCTGCTTCCAGAGACGTTTGCACGTGCCCAAGCGACGGCCCGTCCCTGGACACTCGTACAACCGTCTGGTTTGGCAGACGCAGGACACGACCAGCTCGAGAAAGCTTTTTAAGACCTGATTTTTCATAAAAAGCTTTTGCTAACTCAGGTCTCTTTGGGGATTCCCATCCCCTCGGGAAGAGCCTACCGACAAGACGCGGAGGCAGCCGGGTTTTAAGGGCCGCGGGTCGTACCTGGCGGGCTGGCTCGCTGGAACCTCCGGTCCGGGCGTTTCTCAAGAGCAGCCATCGCAGCGACCCTGGTTAGCTGCAGGAGGAACAAACAAAGAGAACCAGGTTTTACACGAGCTTTCTCTCCGGCTAGCAGAGCATAAATACAACGGCTGGATTTCACTGGAAGAAAGTTACGGGCGTTTTATCAGCATCCTTTCTCCAGGGCAGAGCGGCCGATGGGCTCGTCCAGCCGGCCCCAAGGTCCCCGCGCTACATCTATTACGCAAGTAGCCGGCTAACGGCGCGCTACGTTGAGACACGCGCAAAGTGATTGTCACACAATCAACCAGTTAATCGTGCAACACATGTAGACGGGCCGCACGTGCCAAGCAATCCCCACGCCATCGACACGGCTACCCGTGAACTACCACACGATGGTTATCCAGCTACAAAAGGAGCCGAGCGAGCACTGGAGAAACAATGCCACGGCTGGTTTCCATCCCGGCGCGACCCGGACACGCAGCAGGGCCCCCGGACGACACGTTACACGTCCCGTCACGCCAGCGGTTTTCACCCTGCGGTCCGGGGGGCGCGCACACGTCTCAAGGGTCCGCGAACGATGGCAAGGAAAACGAAGGGGTTGCTCGCTGGGTACGTTTCCACCCACAATAACGACGGCTGTAAGAAGTGCTGCCCCCAAACCGGTAACGCGCTGCCACTGCGCTCGGTGGCGGGGCGCTGAAATTGGAGCGGTTCCCGCAGAGCCGCTCCAAGCGGAGCGCCGCAGCGCCACGTGTGTACGCCCCGCACGGTTAAACCGCGTGCCGGACCGCCTCGGGCCTCCCCGCGCTCACCCCTCGCCTGCCGGCTCCGTCCCCGCCCCCGCGGGCCCCGCCCCCGCGCCGTGCTCAGCCTATCCGGAGCGCCGGACCCGCCCCCGCTCCCTCCCCATTGGTCCGCAGGAAGGAGTCACCGCCCAACAGCCCCGTCCCTCCCGGGCGCGTGGGAAGGACGGGAACTGTCTCTTCTCGCGATCCGTAGGAAGGACTGGGGGGCGTTTCCAGTTCATGGCCCCGCCCACCCAAGCGAGGCCACGCCCTCTCCACCTCGTCCTCCCCCTGCAGCCCCGCGGGGGGGCGTGGAGCGCGTAACCCTTTGGGTGCCGGAGGGGAGCCGTGTGTGCGTGTGACGTCATCCGTGGGCGTGACACGTGTCCATGGGCGTGATACATCTGAGACATGGGTGTGATAGGTGTGTGTCACGTGTGGTCCGTGGGTGCGATGCATGATACAGCTGTGCGTGATGTCCATGCGACACGATCACGCCTCTATCAAACAGCATCGTACACACCCACGTAGCACGCATCACACAGATATCACACACATGTACCATAGGTATCACGCCCACGGATCACACGCGCAGCACGTGGGTGCGATACCTGTGTGTTGGGTGATCCGTGGGCGTGATACGTGTGATCCACGCAGCGCGATGCGTGATACACGGGCGTGATGTGTGCGTGGCGTGTGACACATGGGGGTGCACGATGCTGTTTGATAGGTGATAGGTTTGATAGGTCACATCACACTCACATACCTCCCATCGGTGTGTGCTAGGTGTCCGTGATGTGATCCATGTGTGTGCGATGTACATGCGAGACCATGAACTTCGTGGGTGGAGATGGACCGAACCCCGCCCCTACGGGCACTTCATGGCTAGTTGCCCGTCTACACCTTACCGAGAGAGAAGCCGGCTCCCACAGGACCTGGAGCGGGTGCCGGTGCTGTAACCAGCTGCTTGAAACAACTCAGAGAAAGCTACCAGGTTCCCTGATTAAAAAACATTTCCACCGGTCTGTGGAGGGCTTAATTAATGCTTAATTAACGCTTACCTTGCTCTTTGATGAATAGCTTCAACCTCACCATTAGTGCCGCGCTGACACGAACGGGATCGTTGACGCCAACAGACTTGGCCCCGACACAGAGAAGCGGATTCAATCCGGGAGTCGAGGGGCGCGGAGCCATCTACGGCTCTGGGAAGTTCTCCGCTGGGGAGCCGATGGAGGCAACAGCAGCAGCATCTCCCCGCCTAGGTGGATAAAGCCGCAGGACAGGAGCTTCCTGTGTCCAGACTGTCATTTCTGGGCTGCCAAAGGAAGGAGACTTTATTTTCCCCCTGAAAGCCACGGAGGCAGGAGGACTCTGCTGACGATTTCCTTGCGATCAGACGGATTAATCCCATCCGCTCTGCGGTGCCTGAAAATAGCCGGTGGTGCTGCCCAGACAGGCGGCGACATGATCTCTGCTCTGAGCGGAGACTTTGAGGTAGGCAAAAACCCCCCAAACACCTGAACTGTTTGGTGCTAAAGCCCAGCCCCAGTGGGGCACCAGCTGTTTCTCCAAGTGCCCGGCCGAGCGTC
>NW_005841927.1:1037333-1040623 GCF_000455745.1 Alligator sinensis
GTCGTGTTGCACAGCGAAGGCGCTGGGCAGAACCTGCCAGTCGTCGGTGCCCCGCACACCGGAGGGTCCCAGCCCCGTGCCTTCACATCTGGCCGAGCTGAGACCTCTGCTTCTGCGCAGGCAGCGAACCGGGGGGTTCAAATGGGAGTCAGTCCTTTGGTCAGTCCTGCAGAGCCCACACAGCCATGGCAGAGCAACCTAGATGGTGCCATCCTGTGAGCAGCTGGCTTGGCTAGCAGTGGTGGACTGAGCATAACAGGCTGCCTTCATCCTCATGCCAGGGCACTACTGTCTGCCTCAATACAGCATCTAGCCCGGTGCCTGCTGGACAAGGCCTGGGCCTAGAGTGCCCAGCCCCGCCGAGCCCTGCCCGCCCTTCCTACAGCCAGCTGAAGGGGGTTTTTTTAATAAAAATATATGCCTTGTACATATATGTGTGTGTCACACACACACCTTCTAGTTACTGTTCGTTACCTCCTTAACCCACCCAAAGAAAACCCATGCACCCATTGCAATACATGCACCCGCGCACCTGTCCGCAAGGCATCGCTTCCCTTTCTACAGCCAGCTGAAGTCTGGCCACTAGCTCCACGAGGAGAGAGACACGGGGGTTCGAGCCATGGGAGGGGACAAGGGGAAAGGGTGGAAACCAGAGGTCTTGCACTGCTCTGGGCAGGGGTGATGGATGCAGCATAGACCTCGTTGCTCCCCACCTCCCTGTGGGTCAGCCTAGGGCTGCCCATGGGGCTGGGGAGGGAAGAGAGTGTCTTATCCTAATCTTAGTAATTAGAGCCTTTCATTATGTCTGGCCACGCACCGGGCCCAGAATAGACCACGGGTCGGCATTAAAGGGTAACCAGGCAGGCTGGGGGAGGTCACTTTGTCCAGGATGTTTAACTGGGTAGGTGCTAAATGCAAGGCAGGACACGCACCGCCGGCTGTTCGTGGCCCAGGGAGGGGAGCGGCGAGGTGAAATTGTAACTAGCAGAGCTCCCTGCCCCAAAGCCAGAGCTCCTGGAGAGGTCTCATATCTCGCCCAACTTCATCCACCACCGAGCACCTCTGCTCTCCCCTTCCCAGGCCGGGCCACGCTCTGCGGAAGAGGTGGAGGATGGTGACCACCTCCATGGTGCTGGGGCTGGCAGTGGCTCCCATGGGCTGGGTCGTGACGCTGGCCGCCACAGTGACCCCTCGGTGGAAGGAGTTCTCAGCGAGACCCGGCTTCCCCCGGGACGTGTCCTTCAGTGACGGGCTCTGGGAGAGCTGCGTGGAGGTGGCAGCCGTGCCGTGCTGGACAAGGCGGCCGTCTCCTGGCCCATGCAGATGCTGAGAGCAATGACGGTCCTCTCAGTGCTCACCGGCGCTCTGAGCTGCTCCATCGCCAACGCTGGGGTACGCTGGTGGACTCGCCCCCTGGACCCTCGTCTCACGGGCACCGCTGGACTCCTGCTGGTCCTCTGCGGGGCCGCGGATCTGCGCACTGTCTCCTACATGGCATATCGCGTGCTAGACAATATCGCCAGCCCGCAGACCCCCGCTGCCGACAAACTCCACATGGGGCCCTGCCTCTACCTGGGCTGGACTGGAGGAGGGTTGGAGATCCTTGCCAGCCTCTGCCTGGCTGCTAATTGCCCAAGGAAGCAGGAGTGAGCCAGCAGCCGCCCCGTATGAAGTGGATTACCGAGACAGGACCTCCCACCCAGCCATCCGGGAGGGCATGGGCTGGTTTCTTCCATGCTGTTCCCTTTCCACCTCTCTCCTTTGGCACCAAATGCCTGCAAGGAGCATTGTATTCGGTGCCCTGTGGCCGCAGGGTGAAAGCTCATCCAGATGTGCGGCGCTGGAATGCGGCTGCCCATTTCCAACCCCTGAGAACAGGTCTGGGCAGGAAGGAGGGAGGCTCTGGCGCTCCAGGGCTGTTTCACTGCAAAATAAATTCACGAACTTGAAATGAGCTGATATTTAAGCCCTTCCGCTGGCTTCCAGTCTTTCTCCATCCTGTGGGTTTGTGTGTCCCCATCTCTCCCCCTCCCCCTCCCAGGTTGCTGGAGAAGCCACTGGCATATGGGGTGGCCACAGCTTGGGAACTGGGGAGAGAGGTTTCCAGCTGTTGCACATCTGTAATGGGCTGGGAGGAGCTGAAGCAGGCAGAAACCCACTGATTTATGTATAAGCCATATCTGTAACCTGGAGGGCAATGAGCACACGTTATGGGACTCTGGTCAGAGCCCCTCTGTATGGCCTTCCCCCCACCAGCCTATTTTGAGAGCAATCTTCCCCAGAGCATCCTGCCACAGGACCTCTCTGGACTCCTCCTTTTTGCCCCGAGCTGAGGTTGCTCAACTGTTGCAGGGCGAGCCCAGGCCCTAGAGAGACAGGGAAGAGCCGACTGAGACCGGAGGGGTGGAGAAGGGCTGCTGCAGAAAGGGATGAGGTAGCAGGAGAAGGGGACCGAATGATTTTCCAAGTACATTTGGCGCCCTGCAGAAGAAGGGGGTTGGGTCCTGATGGCTAGGTGCTCAGAGAGGCCAGTGTCCACCATGAACTGCACAGCAAAGCTGGAGAGAAATGTAAAAACAGGCAGAGATTTTATTTCAATGTATTGGCAGGGCTGGAGCGGCACCAGCTGGGGTTTGAGCAGAGCCAGGTAATGCTCATGGGGCGGCTCAGTCTCTGTTCTCCCCGAGCACTCCGGGCAAGCGGATGCAAAGCCGCTCCATCCCATCCCCTGCTCGTAGCTGGGGAAAATGAGGCACAACACAACTGAAGGACTTGCCCAAGGGCATAAACAAAAATCAGTGGTGGGGCTGGGACACAAATACACCCGTCTACAGGCATCGGCGACAGCAAAGGTGGGGTTCGGCCACAGGACCCGGCCAGGGCCCTTGGGTGCATCCACCTTCTCCCTGGGATGTCACGCCGGGGCTTGGTTCACCCAAAGCTTCTGCAATGTTGAGGGGAAGAGAGCCCCTGGAGCCAAGATGGGTCCGTGGTCCAGCCCAAGTGCTCCACAGCCCCGTTCAACCCGGCCGACACGTTCGTACACGCTCCTTTCCCTGGAGCTCCAGAATTACAAGCGCCCCACGTCCCTTCCGTGACTGCACAGGGGCCTTGAAGAAGCAAATCCTCTATCAACCAACCCAGCGCCTGGGAGTGATTCTGGGGATCCCTCCCAGAGCCCCCAGACTGGCGGGGCAGGCTCCAGGGTGATGCCTGTTCTGGGCGGAGGACTCAAAAAGCCCGTGCCGTGCTCCAGGCCAACGAATGCAGCACCAGCAAGAGGAAGAGCG
>NW_005841927.1:1040654-1043808 GCF_000455745.1 Alligator sinensis
GATGCAGGCAAGGTCTGCAGGCGGTTCCTGAAGGGGCTGGCATCACCCCGGATCTGCCCAGTGTCCGTGTTAGGGGGTTGCTGCAGCAGCGGCTTCCTGCGAGCTGGGTTCGTCACCGAGCTGGACTTCAGTGCCTTCATCCTGGCCAAGCCCGTGTGCCTGGATCTCCTGGTAGACCTCCTGGTGCTCTTCCTTCCAGGTCTGGAACTTCTCCGAAGTCAGCGCCGCGTCGCCCAGGAGCTGGTCCAGGACCTGCAGCTCGGCTTCTTTCGCCTGCAGAGGGGAAACCGCATTCCCCACAGCTCAGTGCTCACGCCTGGATACGGTCCAGCCCACACCCCACGGGCTGGATGGGCGAAGAACCTCTCTCGTCCTTCCCAGCCCCTATCCCTGCTGCGCTCCTAGCCCCCGGCACAGACCAGGTCCTACCCGATGGATAAGCTGCTACTAGAGGCACACATGCCGAGTAAGGCTGGAAGGAGTCATAATGAGTCATGAACAGCCAAGACGGCTTGCTCAGTTTTAGGGGTGCCTTTCACATAGAAATTAAGATGCAGTAAAGGCCTAGTGCCATTTGACCGAGGACAATGCTGCCTGTATAGCCCACAGGCCTCCTTCAATGGCTTAAACCATATTAAAGATCTCTTCTTGCCCAGGACACAGGGACAGATTACCAAGAGTGGCGCTGGACTCTCAGCCAAAGGGGGATGAAGTGTAGGTTAGGGGGACACGTGGGATGGCTGAGACCAGGACGCTCCTGCCTTGAGCAGGGGGCCAGGCTCGGTGACTCCTCAAGGTCCGTCCCAGCCCCATGTCTGCGCGATCCTAAGGGTGCTGTGAACTGCCCAGCCCCTGCCCCAACCCCACTGACCTTGAGCGTGCTCTGCAGAGCCCGGATCAGGTGCACCTTCTCGTTGATGTGGGGGTTGGCGTTGCGCTTGATGAAGGACCGGCGGTACTGCTCGTGGGTGAGGAACTGCTGCCGGCCAATCAGCGACACACCGCCTTGCTTCAGACACTCGATCAGGGACTCCAGGTCTTCATTAGCAGCACCTGCACTGGGTGCAGAGGGGGAAGCCCCTGCCCTCCCAACACACACACAGGAGATAAGCTCCATAGCAGCGCAGAGGGACTCAGGGGGGGGTAGTCGGGACCTGCTTTTGGGACAGATCCTCATGAGCATCAGTGCAGGAGGCAGCTGCTCTGCGTTCCTGAGGATGCCAGCCTCCACGAGGCCAGACACGGCCCAGGCTGTGCCAGGCTTGTGCCAGACAGTCCAACACCAAACAGCTGGCAAACCCAGGCTGGACTCTGGGAAGGACCAAGTTGAACTTGGGGGATAGAGCAGGGAGGACGGGGGCCCAGTAACAGAGGAGCCCTAATGCAGCCCCCCTCCCCATGCACCCCTGGCCCCAGGCACCACAGGCAGCTGGAGCATTAAAGGTGGCTGGAGAGAAAAGACTGGCCAGTAAGGGGTGATGGGGACCCCTAGCCAGAGCAATGGTCAGCACAAGGTGGGTGGAGCGGCTGGACTTACCCAGGGGGGAGCGGGGTGCGGTGCTGCTGGGGCTGCCCAGAGGGCTCCCCGCCGGCCTGGGGGAGCTGCTGCTGCTCCGCACTGCTGGGAGGGGCTGGGGTCTCTCCGGGGTGCGCTGCAGCTCCCGGCGCTTTGGCTGCGGAAGAAGACGATGCCCTATTACCGCCGAGTGGGGCAGCAAGGAGGCTCCCATCCCAAGGAGCCCGGGGGAGGCTGAAGCCCTTGCACCCCAAAACCGTTGCAACAGAAAAAGGCAACAGCCCTGCACAAAGGGGGGTGCCCCCCAGCTCTGTCCCCCTGGCAGTGACACTGTCCTGCTGCCGGCACTCACTGGCTCAGAGCTGGGCCTGGGGGAGTCATCGTCGGGGTCCTCAGCCTCCGTCTCGCTGTAGCAGTCTGGTAAGGGAGACAGAGAGGGATCAGCCAGCCCGGGGCCAAGAACATGTCACCCTTCTCTTGCCCCTTCTCCTGGGGTTGAAAGGGTTAAGCCTCACCCATCCCCTCCCACTGGGGCCAGCCCCAGTGGACAGCTGCTTTCTACAGCGGGGGGCAGTGGGCAGAGCCTCGTGGCACCCAGAACTGGGATCTAACCACTGGACCTCATTGCTTCTCATCCACCACTGATGCCGGAGGGAGTCTGGCCACGGATGCCTGGTGGGGGTGAGGTCCAGGCCAGGAAGGGGAGGGCTGCCAGGCAGATGGGGAGCAGGAAAGGGCCCATCCTGACCCACCAGGCTCCTACCTTCCTCTCTGTGCGGTAGCGACTGGTGAGCCAGGTTGTATTTGGTCTTGGCAGCTATCAGACGACTCACCCACCTAGGAAGGCGAGCGGAGCGGTTACTCTCCCAGCCTGCAGATACCCCCTCCCAGCAGCCCCCCGGGGGGCGGGGACGCCAGCTCCGCACCATGCGCCCCTGCCCGGCCTTCCTATGGGCAACTGGGGAGCAAGCGCGCAACCCCTCTTCTACCCTCACAACCCGAGCCACCCGCGCAGCTGGGTGCCCAAACCCCTGTCCTACAGCCGCCGGGCAGTGCTGCGGGGCTGCCAACAGGACATTGCAGACACTAGCCGGAGCTGCAGCCTGCAAACCAGAGCACGTTCAGCGCCTGCCCTGGAGCCTCGTCCGCAGTCACGTCCAGGCGATCTCTGCAGATCACCGCTGGGTATCGCCCAACCGCTGAGCAGGGACAGCCTGGCCCTGCCCCACCTGGTTACTCACATGCTCAGGTCTGACAGGGTCTCGGCCGCAAACACGAAGGGCTTGTACTTCTCGTGGGACAGCTGGAAGACACTGGAAGCACAAAATGCAGCCGTTTCCTCCACCATCCCACCAGGACCACCCCAAAGCACCCCCTGCCCTCCCACCATATCTGGGCTCCATCACAATGTGCCCAGCGCGTGCCCACCCCGTGCCTGCTCCTCGTTGCACTCCAAATTCAGCTCTCCCTCCACGCTCACCCAACTGAGACAAGGACCAGCGCTTGCCCAGCTACGCGGCAGTCCTGAAACGCCCAGACAGCACCTTTGGCTGGGATGGGAGTCCTTGATCACCCCCCAGCGGAGGGTCTGGCCCCATTGCTCCACTCCAGGGGCAGATCCCGGCTGGGGCCGCCCCA